>NW_023365701.1:375264-479286 GCF_000003815.2 Branchiostoma floridae
TGACCATGCTTTAATAGTTTAGGAGTCGAGTCTCTTTTACATTGTTCTCCTTTGATTCGGTTTCCACGGACTACGTTTCTGAGATCTATGATGTGGCACCAGCACATGGCCTTAACGCTAAGGGGGAAGTATGTCATTTCTTCGTCGGCATCAGGGTCATGCCTCCTCGTAAATTAGAGCTCGCAGACTCGTCGTCCGATCGAATCGCGCCTAATGTGAGGGGGGTATAACCATTTGCCTGGAAATCACATCTAGTCTAGTTGGAAATTACTGTATAAGTTTAGTTTTTTCCTCCATCCATAAGACCACATGTGGTCATTTGTGCATTTAGCATATGGGTATGAACATGCAATAAAGATTATTATCTATAAACGTCCCTGATAAGTAGCTTGCAAATGTATTTTTGCAGCCCATTCTTGTTCATAATGGATGACAAATACATTGAGACCGGTAGATGAAGAGCAAATGTGACTGGTATATTACAAACCCGGGAAATTGGGGTCTTTATAAAGCTTTTATACTGCCCCTGACTGACCTCCCATCAACTTGCGCTTCTGCTGTTTTCTGCTAGAGGTCAGTACTGCGCCGTGCACAACTGGCGTCGTGATACCCAGTGTCAGTCACACATGTATTTGGTAGGGGTGGGTACCGGTACAGGAAATTCAGGTCCAGGTCCGGTTCAAGTTTCCAGAGGATCAGGTCCAGGTTTGGACCTGAATCTGGACCTGATTCAGTATGTGAGAACTTGTGAATACGACGATACTGTACTCAAAACAATGGTACATTTCGCAACAAAGAAATCTGTTTTGTGGAGTATTCGACTCCCACTGGCGTGGACGATGGAGATCTTACAAGGCTAACTGCCTTTGTACTATATATTGACTGTAAAACTTGTAGAAACGACAATCAACTCTACTCTACTTAGCTCTTGTTAATTTCCTCGACCGGTAAGCCCCAAAATGTGTGAATGTCAGATCATGTAATCTGTTCATTTTCCAATAGGTCCAATATCTGGTCCACCGATTTTTTTTAAGGTCCGGTTTTTCTGGACCGGTTCAATAAGAAAAACCGGTTTTGTACCGGTACCCTCCCATAGTATTTGGCATTACTGGCAAATTTTTCCTTCCATCCGCCTGATTTCTACATACAGATTACCGTACACCGTACCTGTTACAATTGTCTTGGTCGACGTATCTTCTTTTCCCAACCAACTTGCAACGCGTAAGAATACCAGGAAGTGATTCAGGAACAGTTGTGGAACAGTTGTGGAACAGCACCGGCAACAATTAGCAAGTATTGGACTTTAATTATTGACTACGAGGAATTATGTTACTTCTGCTATCATTTGTCACTTTGTATGTTTTTAATACTCTCCAAGCAGAGGTTAGGCTCCGGCTGTTTTTTAACGTTTTTTTTAGTCGTTTTTTTCGGGCTTTCTATTTTGTCATTTTTTCTTACTGTGTCCTGCTTTGAGAGTATGTTTTTAACTGTACGTATGTAATGTGTAAATATGAATGTGAAGACCACAGGAAGAATAGCCTCTTGTGAGGCTCATTATGAATCTAAACAAACTCAAACTCAAACTAGGAACAACAAACTGACACTGACAAAGCAAATTTGCACCCAAACACTGCATTTCATCTGCTCTTGGAGTTAGGTCAGTACAGTTTCATTTTGTAGAGTAAAACACTATCAACGGTCACGACGAACACGGACCCTTAAGCCCTTTACATGCTTTCCTTCGCCAAGGTGTCCCGTACTAATTTTCGCGGAAAAATCTAGGTGATCAGTGTTCATTCTGATTTCCACTTTTATACTGATTGACATATATATATATATATATTGGTTCTTGTTTTAGAACTATACTAGAGGTTGACATACAGATGGAAGTAATTTTATCTTATGCTCTACTATACTATTAGAACTAGCTAAGGGTATTGATGTTTGAGCAAATCTGAATTATAGTTAGAGGTAGAGTTTGAAATCTGAATTAGAACTAGGGGTAGAGTTTGAGTAGACCTGGAATAGCCGTTTTGCTCAAACACTACCCTGTCAAATGGTTTGCTGCTGACCATTGGAATAGAATTAGGAACCTAACCACTTCATATTAAATTTTTGGAAGGGTGCAATAGAAATAGGAATTCTATATTAAACCAAAAGAATGCACACTATAGGAACAACATAATCAACACAACAAGCCGATTAACATTTTGAGAACATAAATCTTTTAATGATAAAAACAAAATATTACATTCAAAGAAAGTTGCTATCAATCATATTTCTATCATCTTCTTCATCAGTTTCTTACAAGAAACTATGTTCAGTTCATAACGCATATATATATATATATATACTCAGTAGCAGATATTGTACTTTACACATCAAATAAACTTCCATGAACCTTTATAGATTTGAACATCAGTATCTTGAACACAAAAAGTTAAATACCAGTAACTGCAAAAAAAGAAGAACTTGCTTGGGGGCGCTGTTGAAAATTGTACAAGCGCTATTCAAGAATAGAGTTTATAACATTGAAATGTTTCTTACAATGAGTGAGACTTTCGAGCTACCATCTGCAAAGATACACTACCCACGAATCTAGGGTTTCTCATCAGTATGTTCTGTTACATGCTTGTCCAGAGAGGACTTTTGTGATGCGGAATAGTCACAGTGGTCACACTTGAAAGGTCTTGTGTGGGTTCTCAGATGTTTGACTAAGTCGGACTTGCGAGCTGTCCTGTGCCCACACTTATCACACATGTAGAGTTTGATGTGAGTTTTCATATGTCGGGATAAGATAGACTTAGAAGCTGTCCTGTATCCGCACTCCCCACACATGTAGGGTTTATCACCGGCGTGTTTTGCTACATGGTAGTTCCAAGCGGATTTCGTTGCTGCAGAATAGTCGCACTGGTCACATTTGTAAGGTTTCTCTCCTGTATGGGTTCTGATATGTTGGGATAAGTGGTACTTGCGAGCTGTCCTGTACCCGCACTCATCACACACGTAGGGTTTGACTCCTGTGTGCGTTGTCATGTGTTGGGATAAGTAAGACTTCCTATTTGCCCTGTACCCACACTCCCCACACATGTAGGGTTTATCTCCTGTATGGGTTGTCATGTGTTTTGATAAGGTGGACTTGTCAGCTGACCTGTATCCACACTCCCCACACATGTAGGGTTTATCTCCTGTGTGAGTTTTCATATGTCGGGATAAGTTAGACTTAGAAACTGTCCTGTACCCGCACTCCCCACACATGTAGGGTTTGTCTTCTGTGTGAGTTGTCATGTGTTGGGATAAGTTAGACTTCCTATTTGCCCTGTATCCACACTCCCCACACATGTAGAGTTTTTTTCCCGTATGTTTTGTTAGATGTTGGTCCAAATGGATTTTCTGTGCTGCAGAATAGTCACACTGGTCACACTTGAAGGGTTTTTCTCCTGTGTGAGTTCTCATATGTCGGGATAAGGCACTCTTGCAAGCTGCCCGGTACCCACAGTCATCACAGATGTAGGGTTTCTCCCCAGTGTGAGTTCGAGGGCGTTCCATCTCCAGGCTACAATGTGAAAAAGAAACAAACGGAACAAAGATTAATATTTAGTTGGTGAGGAATTTGAAAATTTCATGTATCTGGCTTGCTTTCATTACATTGTGAGTAATCTACAGACAAGAATCTATGATACGTTCGTCGGATGGAGGTTAGACATCCAGTTGTAATAAGATATGCCGAATGGCCGTTGCTCAAGCAACGTGATTATTTTGGAAGCGGTCAGACGTTCCAAGTCACACAAGTGTTAGCAAATAACTACGGTCATACTTTTCCAAGTCAAATTACGGCCAGGTACTCCCACCCCTGCGAGATAACATTATCTCCCGTGGTCAAGCAATAGGATCTTAGTGATCGTTTGCATTGATCTTGTCTTACTTTTGTTTCCTATACAGGCTTTTCTTTTGACGTCATCTCCGCCATGTTGGATTACAGTGTACGTCTTTTCAAGGTAGCAGAACACAGTATTAGTGGGCGAACCCCGGGGTGTATGACGCGGGTACATAAAATAGTACGGATAATCTTGTTGAAGGAGAGGTAAAAAGCCATATTTGAGGGGCAGCCAGATATAACCTGTGCTACGTGGTCACGGAAGGTGTCGACTCTGAGACTGCATGGTTTGGATTGTGAAAGTTTTCTATTTTGTGTATAAATGCGCTCCATTACGAAACTGCCTTTCTAGTGTGAGCCGGCTGCAGTTCTGTGACCTCCACAGAGGGGCATTTCAAAGAGGGCGTGAGAAGACGATACGCCGATAGTATTTTTTTGTTTTTTTAATATATTGTGGCTTGTACCTTCGACTCAAACACATCCGATTTTGGTATTCCAAAAGTACACCCTACTATATTTTTCATTGCGTCGAAGCTAGTCACCTTGAGGCCCTTAACTATAGAAATCCCCATAGGCCGAAAACTGTGTTCTGCTACCTTAACTACACAAATATGCTACCCCCCAACATGGCCGCCGGAGGACTCAAATCATAACTAGTATGACGTCAATGAAAAGCCTGCATTGGACTATCTATCATTAGTAAACTTTATTTTCGCCTCCTTTACATTTTATTTCATAGTTATGGTAAAACCTTTTTCTATAAAGTAGTCAACAATAATATTAACATAGACGCCAGCAATATTCTGAAGCCTGCCCAAGGGCGCACCCGGGGTAGTCACGACTTCAAATATCAACACATATTTGCACGCACCGATATCTACAAACATTCTTTTTTCCCACGCACAATTCCCGAGTGGAATGCCCTGCCTGGCACGGTTGTAAGCGCTCCCAACGTTGAGCACTTCCGTGCCAGGCAGGCGGCCTGCCCGTCCTAACCCGGGAGCCTCAGCTCCCCCCCCCTACTTTTGCCCCTCGCGGGGTCATTTGGGGGTATCCTATGCAGATGCAGAAAACCTGCTGTTTCACAAGCTCTTATAGTGTCACGGACCAAGAATATGGATAGAGGATGCCACGTGAAACGTTTGGGTGTTTCCAGAATCATATCGGAGTTGCTGGAGTAACTGCTAGTTTGGCAGATGTACAATTTAGTAATGACGAATGACTTCGGAGCTAAAACTTGCATACCCAAACCGACAATTGGTCAAAGCTATCAGAAGAAAGGCACTCCAGGAAATCTATCGATAAAGCACATTTCTACACAATAAACGAACAAACTACACTCAACAACGCTATAAGAACCCGCCTTAGGGCGTAATGTAACGTAAGTTACCTGGTGTTGTAGTACTCATACGCCTGTTGGGATGAAATGCCAAAAGCGAATATGCTGTGACAAAATAAGCGAACAAGTCAAACTACAAAATGGCGTCGTAGGACCCAGCATTCGCCTTCAGGTGCTGAAATGAACTATATGCAAATGTCCTCGTCAGAACAAGGCGTTCCCAAATGACGTCAAGTGAAGAAACCTTTGGTTGGACATTTAATTAATTATATTTTTTTACTGTTTTCGTGGTTTGCATGTCTTGCCAACCAAAGATCGTAGCTTCCAAACCCGGCTTTGGGACTTTTTTTAAGTATTAAAATCTATCTGATACATAACAAATTTATGAGGAAAAAAAACGGGTTTGGGAGCTACGATCTTTGAGAGAACGTCTGTAAAAATAATTGACTACAAATTATCTAATATATAACACGGTAGTTAATTATTATTTGTGGGTTATAAATAGTGCCAGTAACGTCTATGAAAACATTAACACAGAAAGTATACTAGTTGCTAGTTGCCCAACTTTTCAAAACGCATAAAAGAGAAGAAGAAAGACAGAAAGAAAACATGTGTCAAGCTACTCAGAACAGTTTACTTGTTTGCTGCCCTCCCTCAAATACACTCCTGCCAACTTGACGAATAAAACAATACATACAAAATATTCAAGACGGACAGTTTACAACAAACTACAAGAGGGTGAGGGATGTCAAAAACACAGGCGCAGTTTTTACCGGCTGACTCTCGTCTAAGCATTGCACGGAAATGCACCACAGAGATAAGAATATTTATAGAGACAACAGCTTTCACAAAATGTCTGGTGCTCAAATAGAAAAAAAATCTGACATAATCTACTGTATTAGGGTCGCTTTCCACCGTAACCCCACACAGCTACCATTGGAGTTTGGGGATCGGTTATCATTTGATTTGTGGGTCGTTTTCCACTGCTATGTAATAACAATATGTTTTTTTCTCTTATATACTCCTCACTAACTGTTTTACCTTGGATTTGCCGTGAGTCTGGTGACTTTTAGGCCATGTAGCTGTCTTCACCTGTGTTTCTTTTATTCAACCACCTGTCATAACATTATTGTCTTTTGTTTGCATGCATTCTACACCTGTGGGATCAGTTGATTATAATCTTATAATCCGAAAGAGTCTTACAACATACAGTATATGAATAACATTGCTTGTATCGTAGACTTTTCTTGGCGTTTTCATTGGAATATTTTTGTATCCCATTGAAGATTAGATAGGACACTTGTCTCCTGTATATTTAAAGGATCTAGACAAAAACCTCGTAAGGAATTTCCCATGAAGCTCTAACGAACCTCACGCTTGCGCAATAGCACTGCACACGTCGTCAGATTGACCAAGGAGCGACGAAGGTAGGTTATGATTTAGGATCTCTCTAGATGTTAACGTGTTGCACAGAGGATATCTTCTTCTACGAAAATACTGCTTATAAATTCTGTAGCAGCGAATTTTACCCGAAGTTTCATAAGATGGGTATCTGAAAATCCGGCCTCAATATATCAGTAGATTGGTGAAATAGACATTAAATTTGATAGACACAATGGCGCATTTCTTTACGCAACTTTTAATCTTTGTCAGCATCATGAGTCGGTATGACCACTCTTCTTTGTAACAAACCTGCTAAACGTTATCATGTCGTTGTTCAATGATAATTTTGTTCACGCTGTGGTTATGCCGGCTATATGTACTAACTGATACCGAAAATGGCGTAGATTTCTCCCCAGCATGGTGTTCCTATATCCGTATAAGCCGGTATAACCGCTCTACGGTGCAACACACCGGCTTTCACATTATTTCTTCGTTGTTAGATGGTTATTTTGTTGTGTCGCTGATTTTTGTAAAAATACATTAATTCCATTATGGAGTTTGAAACCTCCTTGATTGGAAAAAGAAAATTGCGCACAAGTTTCTTCCCGACATCTCAGCTCTTCGGTCTAACACACAGGCTTTGACATTAGTTATTCGTTATTAAATCCTTATCTTGTTCATGTTCTGTCGATAATACTGTGTTCTATTACGGGGATTTTAATATTTCGATCGACTTCTGCTGTCAGTGTCGAATTCCGTATCGTAAACGGATGTCACCTTACAAAATGGCCGTCACCTTTTTATGCATATCAGCAAATTCCGTCACTGGAGTGTATTAGCACGCTCAGCTGTTCGCCTCGTGATTTTTCGGGCTCCGTTTTTATATAAGGGGTTAGGATCTAGACTTATGGACACGAATTGATGGCTTTTTTTTACTATTTGCTCGACCTCCTCCTCGAAAATCGGCCCGATGGCCTATCGGAGCACTTTCGAGTTTAAATAAAGGCACAAACAAACAATTTATCAAGATACTGTCGCATATTTGTATTTGAACCATTGCTTTATTTGCGGGTTTGCTTCTTGTCAGCCCCCAAAACTATGAAATGATACTCTACCGACCGATCAGTGATATGGCGGCGATATTGAAAATTGTCACGATCGGCTAGTTATTAGTCGGTTCCAATCGCCAACAATCGTTAATAGTATCAAAAGCTCCTTGATAGTATGATGTAACAAACATTGCAGTGATGTAGGAACAAGTCAAAACAACAATGAGAAACTCATCTTCTTCCAAATGACGTCCTCGCAAGGCAACGACCGTTGAAAAAGTGGTGAACATTGGTATAGAAAGCATGGAAGAGATAACATGTAACTATTTGATTATGCCGCATGGTAATGAGTCTGAACCTCAATTGCTTCTTTGAGGAAACGTTCGTGAGAAAACGTGCCGTTTTGAAGAGCGCGGACATTTCATACCTACAAGTGCGCATGTGCAGTTCTGATGCATTGTGGGTAAAGGTCAACAGCCTTCAACTTTAACCTTTGACCTGAATGTCTCACGAACTTAAGGATGTTGCATTTGGTAGTTTGTTGGGTGGTTTTCGGACAGGTTTTGGCCCCAGCAATGCTAAGATAAGTATATCATCATTTAGGCTAGACTTTAGGGCACTCCGGTTAGATTTGTTGCGTCTCGGATTCGGAATTGTGGCTAGAAAACCATTGGGTTGGGAGGGCGTAGTGGAAAAGTTGCCGGATAGAAACACTCTAAGACTTAGTATTTGTGATAGGTCCCAAACTTACTGTGTAGGATCCTTTAGATTTAATCCCATAGATGGCATGCATTTAACACTGTTGAACTCATCAAGTAAAAAACTTAGGATCACATCCCTGGAACTTTTTTGGTCAACTACTGTTGTAATAAGATGCAGAGATGTTTGTGGTAGCTTTATGTTCGCGGTTTTCGCGGTGGCCACTTCACTGCGAACTTAAAAGTTAAACCCACCGTGAACATTTTCCCATTGAAGTAATTGTGACTTAACAGTCTAAGGCACTACCACGAACTTAAAACCACCGCGTACACTCCATTTTCCCGCCACGGCGAAAGTAAATCCCTGCAAACTTAAAGTTAAATGCATTTACAACTATTTACCAGGCACATGTACCAAATTATTAATTAACACAGAAAACATTTTGAACAGACATTCGAGCACCGTCGCTACTAAAGGTGTTCACAATGTAGGGGGTTCACTCACTCTCTGACTCACTCACTGCAGTCTGTAGCCCATAACCACAGTGGTAATTATACTCCGAGGAAAAAAGCGTGGGCCAGTAACGCGAACAATATAGCGATAAACGCTTAATGTTGCATTAGCTATAGCGGCCCAGCAACGATTAACGGTGAATCTAAATAGCTCACTACGCCAAATGAAAATGGGCATAGAGACCCTTTTGTAAGGATAACCATGTTGCCACCCTTCCTAATAGAAGTCTGATCAACGATTAAAAATGTCCTGTACAGTTGCATTTCAACTTTGCATTGTCGATTTTAAATGCTGATGTACAAGTAAATGTTGCACATTTATAAATAGATAAGATTTTGAAATATATGTAATACTACAATAGATAAGAAGGGCCTGTTGTCCTCAAACATTAGTGCTCTAGAACCCGTTCCTTCATTCCAATTCATTAACTGACATTAATACCAAACGGTTTGAACATACAGTTCCCTAGACGGGTAGCAGAAGCGAACATAGGAGCGAATTTCTACCCGGATGGTACATGTAGCCAGGCTAGCCATGGAGAGGAGATATAGCCTATTATAGGGACGTCCGTCTGTTGACTCAGCATGATGATAGTGGTGCTGGCCCCATGCAGGGTTGGACAAGTTTTCTAAAATTCACTTGTCCTATCGGGCAAGCACTTAAAAACTTTACTTGCCTGAATCAATTTTTCACTCGCCCAAAATTCAAATGTCACTTTTATATGCATTTTCACTTCCAGCAATGAAATTCTTATTATTGCCTCTATTTGTCTATGTTGACCATTGCTTGATGTCATGATTGTAAAAAGTAAAAAGTATATCAAAATCTCACTCAATGGAAAAAATCTTACTTGCCCGATCGGGCAAGTGGTGTAGGTCATGCACTTGCCCGATCGGCACTTTCACTTGCCCTGGACAATAGGGCTAGTGGTCTTGCCCAACCCTGCCCATGGCTGATTTACAAGCTAAGGGACTTGTGATGATGATGACGTATTGTCATATTACTGAATAATGTTGACAATATTTTACAGAATCAAAGATGGACGCTGACATGGAGAGACAAGATTTCAACATGCGCCAGAGGGAAGCTACTGGTGGGTATCTTTTTTTTTTTTTTTTCGAAAATGATTTCTTAAGTTTGATAGGATATATTAGAAATAAGGAAATTCTTTTACCCAACCATTATGTAATTGTCTTGCCTACATTTCAATGTCTCTTTGACATCTTCCTCAGAGGCATGGTCGGTTTGGTGGTGCTTGAACCTCACTGTACACCCTTTTCCTTTTTAAGATTTGTCTTCGAATCTTCGAGTTCGTTATCCCTGTTTGGCACATCTTCTAACCTGTTACTCACAGGGTCGGCATGAGAACCAATATATATGTAAGAGGCGAGTAGAAGCAGACATTTTGGCACCATTTGCTATGGTCGGTTTGGTGGTGCTAATGAACATCACTGTTACACCTTTTTCCACCAATCGAGACCTACATTTGTGAGCAGGCTTTTAGCCAGGTAGGCGTACAGGTGTACATTGTACGCCCTGTTAAGCAGGGTTTACAGAGGGAGGAACGAACATCAGGGTTATCTGTGTGCCGACGTTCTCATCGTCTTGTCTGGTGCAGGTAATTTTAAGTGTTACCTGCACCTGTGCCGGTATGCAGAATAAAGTACTTGTATTTCGATCCCTGAATTGGTACCTAAGCCTTATCTGCGTGTTCCTTTCTACAGTCAGCAGGGTTTACAGAGGGGAGAACGAACATCAGGATCATCTGTGTGCGGACGTTCTGATCGCCATGCATCGTCGCCCGTTTGAGCGGCTGACCTTCGTGCTGGACACCGGGTCACCGAAGAACATCATCAGTATGGATGACTTCAGGGTAAGCATGTTTGAGATTTGATTTTCAATGTCAAACTTAAATGTTGTGCACCATGTTGCAAATCAGTGGCTAACTTTACATGTATCCTTCACTCGATGGAACAAGCAGTATTTTACTTGAATTAGAAGCAGGCTGGATAAAATCCTACCTGGAAACAACGCGACTCCACTACCCACCCAAAAAAAGGCTAGGGTCAGCAGGTTTTTTTTATTACGGAAACAGGAAACACAACTGTTCATAGCTGAGCTGTCTCTAGGTTCAGGCCTGGAAAGAAACTTTTTCTACTATTGTCCGAAAAGTGTAGTCTCTACCAGACTCCGGATATCCGTGGATCGCGTGCTGTTCCTTGGCCGGTTATATTCCTCTGGCCGGCTTACTCCTCTATTTGTTCCATTTCTACGATTTTTCCAGCAATCCGGAGTCTGGTAGAGACTAGAAAAGTGTCCCCACATTCAAACTGTCCCAAAGTGAGATTCCATTCTCCCTGACCGGTTCTAGTAACATGATGTTTACTAACAACAGAAAAATGCCTTTCACTAGTTTATTTTTGCAACTTACGTACGTTTTGTGAGAATCTGCCTTCCATCCCGTACGTGCTGACCTGACTCATTCATGACACTCATTTCTACACCTGTGTGTTTGCTCAGATGCCTGTTAAGGGATGATTTCGTTGCTTCAGAATAGTCACACTGGTCACACCTGTAGGGTTTTTCCCCGTGTGGGTTCTCATATGTTGGGCTAAGGTGGACTTGAGAGCCATCCGGTACCCACACTCATCACAAATGTAGTTTTTTTCTCCTGTATGGGTTTTAAGATGGTATAATCCAACTCATTCATTATCCTTCTTTAACACCTTGCAGAAGTTTGGGAGGAATGCGACCAACGAACACATGCAGGCCATCGACCTGGCGTCCGGGGAGATGGTCTTGACGGGGCGGACAGGGCGGGTGTCGATCGTTCGTGGGCCCTTGACCTTTCACCTGGAGTTCTGCATCAAGACCAGCGGCCCCCAAGTTCCTATTCTGGGGTTGGACGCGTGTTTGAGGATGGGGCTTTTGGCGTTTGATGATAAGAAGAGACAGGGGAGAGCAAGGAGAGTGTTACATCACAACATGGGTCCCGACCATCTGGATCGTAAGTATCTAAGTAACTTGTTATGTCTGTTTAGTTCACTAGTGTACATATTAACCATTGGACTGTAAAGCTAATAGTATGTTATATCATGTTGTTTGCCTGCAGCTGACTACTTACGCGGTCGGGACCCATTGTTGGCGGAAGTGGTTTTATCTATGCGGGTAAGTTCAGCTAGATGAAATCTTGCTTTCTTAAGGGATTTGATATTTCCTCCCAGGAGTTAACCTCCTCAGTTCCTTAAGACACTGTCAGTCCTATATGGAGATGGCCTTGCCGTGATTCTTACTAGAGGGTCTGCATGGGGGGTCCCAACAACGATTTACGCTGAATTCAGAAGAACCTCCTACGTATTACGCTAAATCAAGGAAGGCAATTATGCTAAATTTGGTCGCCTCGCTACGAATTACGTAGATAAGATGGTTTTCCCTACGAATTACAGGAAATAAAATGTGCTGCCTACCCTTAAGGAAAAGAGCATGCAGACCCTCTTACATGAGGCTTGGTTCATTGAAAGACCATAATTGCATCATTCTATCAATCTATGGTTCGAGTTAGGCATCCTTTTACATAGCAAAGCTAGAACCAGTCCTGAGCCTGGTGCCTAGATTTGACCCAGGACTCTTGATAGTGATGCTCCATTAGCACTAGGATAGGGCATCCTTATTTCAGTCAATTTGTTTACAATTCATGCATTTTTTGCTTAAAGGCTAACAAGACTTTCTCCATTTCTTACAGAATTATTTTACAAATTTTGTAGCCAAGAACCAGCGTCCGCAGGAACACCTCGACGAAGACATGGATGCTTTTATAGATGCGCTGGAAAATCTAGAGCGGCAGTGGAAGAATCACGTAAGTGTCTCTTTTTTTAGTTCTTCGTTCGTGCCCTGGCCAGTGCTCAAATCTAACTGCAACACAAATCTGTAAACTTGTTTGTTTGCTTATTCTTTATTTAACCAGGATTAGAGCACATCGCCTGACGTCGTTTTTCAAAGCCCTGAGAGAGCCCCGAACATAAGCCATACATTAAGTACAACAAAACCAAATTAACTTCAATAACATAATCATACAAATTACTAAAGTAGCATAAACATAAAGATTGTACAAAATCAGGTTTAACTTACTCATAGATAACTGCAACAGACTTAGAGCTATGTCCCATAGACATTTTAGGTACTTTAGGCACTGATTGGTCCCTTCACATGAGTGAATTATGGAATGGGTTCAAGTGCTTGTTCGAACAGGCGTTCCAACACCAAACAAGCCCTCCGTCCGCCTGCTGGAGGGCCTGTTGTCATCGAACGAGCGCTCTAGAACCTATTCCTGGATTCGCTCATTAACTGACGTTAGCACCAAAAGGTTTGAACGTGCAGGTCTCTAGACGGATAGCAGAAGCAAACATAGGTGGAGCATTTCAACTACATCTAGATGGACCCAGGCTAGGGCCAACCTCAGCCCTGAATCTTGAGGAAAGTGATAGAGCTACAGCCCCCGCTATATCCCTTGCGAACGTTGGACTAATAAACGTCGACTTACCATGGACCATACCATAGTCCTCTTTTCACCCACAGTTAGTCCAGTGATCTGAAAATGGACTAATTTACTCAGAGAGGACTGATGAAGATGGACTTACTGCCTAAATTGGTGTAAAGGCCTTACCCTGGATAAAAGTCCACCAAACTTACACAAACAGCTCTCAGACATGGCAAAATGGGGTGGACTTACTGTGGGAGTAACTCCCCCTCTGACACCTTCAGTCTACATTCATACTCTTTTAGATCCCAGGTATGCAAGGGATGTAATTATTGTGCCCGAGAGGGTGCAAAAGGCTTCATGATTGTCAAGTGTTAATCCTGTTCTTTTAATGATAAATAGATGCTAAGTCTAAGATAATCTGTTTCTGTGCTTCAGGTTGAAGCAGAAGAAGAACGGCAACAGAGAGAAGAAGAAGAGAGACAGAGAGAAGCGCATGAGAGGCTAATACAACAACATCAAGCCGTGCTAGAAAGAGATGCTCGGAGAGAGGAGGCCCGCCGGGAGCGAATGAGAGAGAGAGCTCGTTACCCTTTCTTAGAAGGCGGGCCTCCTTTCATCCGGAAGGAGGTAAATACAAAAGACTTCCTATGTTGGGAACTTTTATTCTTACAAAAGTTAATACACTTTTGATTTTTGAGTCCAGGGGAGGGCCTAGGAAAAAAATTTTGAGCCCAGGGGAGGGCCAAGGAAAATTTTTTTTAGCCGGGGAGTGCCTAGGAAATTTTTTAAAACCTACCCCTTGACGACCGGAAACAACACTTTAGAACGACCAGCCCCTTAAAGTTTAAATGGTAGACAGAAAGGGACATATACTGTAACATATAAACAGTGATTGTTGATATAATTGTAAAAACAGACTTGAATAGTTACTAGTGTTTGCTATATGAAAGGTTGGGTTTGACTTCTTTGTTGAAGCATCCAGGAAGACAAAAAGCCCCACTTCAGAAGAACCATTTTATTGACAAACCCTGTTCTTCTTTGGCCTTTTATGTATAATTGGTATCAATGAAGCCAAGCAACCTAAAATGTAGTGAAAACATTATGAGATGCTGATGACTAACTGACAAGTTCTGTTCTTTTCAAGTTCTGTTCTTGTTATTGACAAGTTCTGTTCTTTTGAAGTTCTGTTCTTGTAAAATTACTGACAAGTTCAGTTCTTGTTACTGACAAGTTCCTGTGCTTGGTACTTGACAAGTTCTGTTCCTGGTTTTTGACAAGGTCCTGTGCTTGTAATTGACAAGTTCTGTACTTTTTAAGTTCTGTTCTTGTAAAATTACTGACAAGTTCTGTTCTTGTTACTGACAAGTTCTGTTCTTGTTACTGACAAGTTCTGTTCTTGTTACTGACAAGTTCTGTGTTCTGTTCTCTTCTTCCCTCTGCAGGGGGCTGGTGTCCAGGTACAGCAGGACAGACGAGGGCCAGTCCCCTCCGAGGCTACAGCCGGTGCTGCGGCCAACCACCATCGCCGGGGCGCTGACCCGAGGCCGGTCCCGCGGCCGAGGGCACCGCCCGAAGCTGCGGCAGGCCGGCCGGAGGTGGCCCCTGGCACGGTCGTGGCGCCGCCCGCGGCCATTCAAGATCCGCCGGGTGCTGGCCCTGGGCTGGCACCTGGCCCGGCCGTGGGAGCACCCGTGGCGCAGCCCGCGGCCATTGACCATCCGCCAGGCGCTGGCCCGAGGCAAGACCAGCCGGAGGTGGCGCCTGGCCCGGCCGCGGAGGCACCCGTGGTACCGCCCGCGGAGCGGCAACGCGACGCGGGTGCGGGCCCGGGTGCTGCGCTTGCCCCGCCCGTGGAACAGCGACATCAGGCGGGTGGGGACGCGGGTGCGGCTGTAGCCATGGCTGTGGACCCGGGGCCCGGCGAACGGCCCGAGCAGCAGCTGCTGCTGGGCCAGCCGCCGGGCCCAGAGGCGGTGCAAGGTGGAGGGGTGAGTACACTGCAGTCTATACCTTTGCTATATATTATAATTATTGTACACTTTGGTCACACCAATTTAATTTGTTGTTTCACGGATTTTTTAAAGTGAAAACGTAGCTAGCAGCATGGTAGAATATTTCATTTCAACCATGTCTACTCCATAAGTACCCCTAGGCATACACCTTCGTTGTCATATGTTTTTCCAGTTTAAGCATATTTTTATTTTTTGAAAATCTGTGAACCTATGAATCAAATTGGTGTGGCCTTTGCTATATATTATTATACAAGGTTCTCACAGCACGTCACCGGAACGTACTGCGCCTGTGCGAAAAGTATAGACATGCTAATCTCCCGGTTTACTAAAGGTCCGCATTTAAGAAAGTGTGTGCGTTATATAATAGGGTAAAACTCTGTTTTACATGAAACCATGTCTCTAAAATATACTGTGCAACAAGCGGGATTTCAATGCAACGTTAAAAAAATAACTAGTGTTCGCGCAGGCGCAGTACGTTCTACCGACGTGTTGGTTCTCACCAGGACAGTTTGGCATTGGGGGGGGGGGGGGGACTCTACACTGTAATTTGTATCACCTACGCTGTGATGTGTATCCGCTATGATGTTATTTTGGCCCCTATGTTGCGTTATAGCCAGCATCAGGGCCTTTTCTGTAACATTTGTTTTTTTAACAAGGGTAAAAAATGTTTATTTTCTTTATTAGATTTGGCCCTTAGCATGGAGACGTTTGAATTTTACCAACTTTTATATTATACAACGTCATGTATATTTAGTGTTCAATGTTCCTTGCTGCTATCTAACAACTAAAACCTACAACATGGCCAAGAAAAAAACTTAAAGCTGCATGAGTGTAGATAGTTTTTAAGGCCTTAGGAGAAACATGTTTTGTCTCCTGTGAGTCCTGAAAAGAATTAAGGTTGATAGGTAGCGTTTACCTTTTTGTTTTCATTTTCTTTAGACATGACATGCTTGAAGGCAGTTATATTTTCAATGTAAAACTTGAATTTTTTTGCATACCGGTAATGGCTATAAATCTGTGGACATATAAATTTTGTCCATTTATCTTTTATTGCTTGCATTTTTTTTTACTTCTATAGGAAGCAGGCTGAATACAAATTCTGACCTGAAACTATGTGCCTGCACTGCCCACCCAAAAAAAGGCTTAAGGGTCAGCAGGTTTTTCTAGGGTCAACAGGTTTTTCTAGGGTCGGCAGATTTTTTCTAGGGTAGGTCGGGAAACAGGACACACAACATTTTTATTTCGTATGCCTCAGTAACTGATTGTGCGTTCTTCTTGTACCATAGCCTATGCGACGCCGCTCACCAAGGCAGAATCGGCGGCCACCAGCGCCATACCGTAAGTTCTCATAATGTTCACTTTAAGTTCCCTTTCACTTTCACCCTCATTTCACTTTCACCCTCATTTCACTTTCACTTTTGCTTTAATTTACTTTTTGCTTTTCTTTCTTTTGTTGACTATTTGGAGTTTGGTTGTGATTGAGTTCTTAAACTGCCCTGCTGTGCTCTGTTCTTTCCTGCCCTACCTTTCCCTGTACCCCACCCCATCCCATCCCACCCTACACCACCCTACCCCACCCTACCCCACCCTACACCACTCTTCCCCACCCCACCCCTGTGACCCTACCCCACCCTTCTCCAACCCACTCAACCATACCCTACCCCACCATACACCCTTGACCCCACCCTACCCCACCCCACCCTGCCCCACCCCAACCTAACCCTACCCTACCCCACTCCACAATACACCCATGACCCTACCTTACCCTATCTACCACACCCCACCCTACCCCACCGCACTCTACCCCAGACCCCAGCTACCCCAGACCAGCCAACCCCACCCTACCCCACCCTACCGCACCCTACCCTACCCTACCCCTGTGACCCTAACTTACCCTACACCACCCTAACACACTCTACCCTAGCCTACTATAGCCATCTAGATTCAATGTGTTAGATCGATTGAGTGCCTGCAGTTGACTCTATTGTTTACGTTTACTGTTATCACAGCTGGCATGCTGTACTACGATGGCAACTTTCGGCGACGGAGGGTGGCCCAAGGGCATGCCCAAGGGGATGCGTGAAGGTGATGGGTGATGCGCGGTGCTGGCACAGCGGCGGCCTTCCTGTGGGACCTCCCTCTCCTGTCTGGCTGAGACTCCTGGCAAGACTTCTGACGAGGTAACACGCCCGTCACACAGCAGAAAAAAAACCAACTAAATTACGGTTTTGGGAGGGAAATTTTAAATTCCAAATCTTTTAAAAGTTGTGAATTTTCAAATTTTATATTTTGTGATTTTTTAAATTTTGTTTTTGTGTTATTGTAAATTTCCAAATTTGTACATTTGTAAATATTCAAATTTGTACATTTGTATATTGTAAATATCTACATTTGTATATTGTAAATATCTAAACTTGTATATTGTAAATCTGTAAGTTCCTAAATTTGTGTATTGTAAATTGTAAATTTCCATTTCCAAATTTGTATATAAATTTGCATATTTCCAAATTTGTATATTATACATTTGTATATTTCCAAATTTGTATATTGTAAATTTGTATTTCCAAATTTGTGTATTATAAATTTGTATCTTTCAAAATTTGTATAATTGTAAATTTGTATTTTCCCAAATTTGTACTATAATTGTAAATTTGCATATTTCCAAATTTGTATATTGTAAATTTGTATTTTCCCAAATTTGTACTATAATTGTAAATTTGCATATTTCCAAATTTGTATATTGTAAATTTATATATTTCCAAATGTACATTTGTATATTTCCAAATTTGTATATTGTAAATTTGTATATTTCCAAATTTGTATATTGTAAAGTGTAAATTTGTAAATTTCCAAATTCGTATTTTGTATATTTGTAAATGTCCAAATTTGTGCAATCTGTATATACTGTATTATACTGTATATACTGTAAATTTGTAATTTTCTGAATTTGTATATGTTGTAAATTTGTAAATTCATTTGTACATTGTAAATTTTGTAAAATATTAATTCACAACATTTTTTAGATTTTTACATTTCTTAAGTTTTGAATTAAATGTATGGTTCTGTGAGAATGTAGTCCTGGGCAGGTCTTTGGGGGTAATTTTGGTGGTTTGTCTGGCTGGATGTGGGCCAACCAAGGGGGGCAACCTCCTTGAATTGGTAAGGTCGGGCCTGGCCCGGTTGGACTGGGCCCGGTCTGATCGGACCAGGCCCGGTCTGGCCCTGGGACCAGTCAGGTAGCCGTCACTATTTCCCCCGAAGACCTGTCCAGCATGCTACGTTCTCACAGAACAGTACTAAATTCGACGCACTTTTTTGGCAATTGATCAAGCTGTGTGACGGGGCAATTCCAACACAAATGGTGCTTGGAATATTTGACTGTCCTTTTAATATGTGACCAGTTTCGACAACAGAATGTCTTCTGCAACCATCCTAAACTTTATGTAGTTACCCGCTTGTTTATGACGTTCGTTCGACCAGTACCTGACCAAAGGGAGGTCCCACAGGGAGGCCGCCGCAGTGCCAGCGCCGCGCGTCACCCGTCACCTTCACGCATCCTATAGGGGGGCCTGCATTTTGGGGGGAGGGGGGTACTCTTCTGCAGGCCCCCCTATAGTCCACCCTTCGTCGCCACCAGTCGGGGGCCCGGTTCTGTGAGAGCTGTTGTAGTCTCCAGCCGAGCCTTCGACTCCGGTCGGAGACTTGGTTGGAGACTTCCAAGTTCCAACAGTTCCACAGAACTGGGCCCTGCCGCCGATTCTGCCCAGAGCGGCGTCGCACAGGCCCTCTACCTTGCACCGCCCCAACACACACAACATGACATACATACATCAGCATTATCATCACAAACTACATCGAACATTACACAATTGTTTTTAATGCACGGCTCTGTGAGAACATTTTTTATTTTTTGTTTATTTACTTTTTATTTTCTATTATTTCTATTATCATATTTATTTGATTTACTTTTTGTTTATTATTTCCTGTTTCTTCTTCTCCTTTTTCTTTTCACTTCTTTATTATTTTTTATTATTATTTTCATTTATTTTCTGTTCATTTATTTTCCGTTTATTTTCTATTATTTCTTTTATCACATTTATTTAATTTACTTTTTGTTTATTATTTCCATTTCTTTTTCTTTTTCTTTTCATTTATTCTTTTATTCATATTTATTTTCTGTTCCTTTATTTTCTGTTTATTTTCTATTATTTCTATTATCACATTTATTTATTTATTCTTTATTTATAATTTACCATTTCTTTTCTTCTTCCTCTTCTTCCCTCTTCTTCTTCTTCTTCTTTTTCTTTTTCTTTTACTTTTCATTTCTTTTTTTATTCTTGTTATGTTTTTATTTTCATTTATTTTATTTTCATTCATTTGCTGTTCATTTATTTATTTTTTGTTTATTTATTTATCTTAGTTTCATTTATTTATTTTATTTTCATATATTTATTATTTATTTTTGTAGTCTCCAAGCAGATCGTTGAGGGCTGCGAATTATGGCAGCTTCTTGCTGGTGTAGTGTCTGACTGGGCTTGTCTCAGTCAGACACTCGCCAGCTAGGAGCTGTCATAATTCTCCCTCGATGGCTGTCTTGGAGGCTGTGTTCTCACAGAGCCGTTTTTAACATGTTTTTATCCCATTTTAACACTTTTAACACTCCTCTATCCTTTTAACACTTTAACACTTTTAATACTTTTAAATTGTTTTAGTAATTGTAGTAGTTGTAGTAGTAGTAGTAGTAGTAGTAGTTGTAGTAGTAGTAGTTGTTGTTGTTGTTGTTGTTGCTGTTGTTGTTAGTTGTTGTTGTTGTTAGTTGTTGTTGTTGTAATAGTAGTAGTAGTAGTAGTAGTAGCTAGTAGTTGTAGTAGTTGTGTTTAGCTTTTATTTCTATGACGCGTACGGCTCTGTGAGGAGGTAATCTCCAAGATGGACCTTCGGGGGCTGCTAATTCTAGCAATTCTCCCCTGAAGTCTGTCTCGGAGACCGCCTTCAAACAGAGCCGTACTAGAATATCATTAATTTTATTTTATCTTACGACGCGTACGGTCTTGTGAGAACGCCTGTTTTCGTAGTCACCGAGCAGACCATCGGGGGCTGCGAATTGTGGCAGCTTCTGGCTAGAATGGTGTCTGACTGGGCTTGTACTTTGGGGGAGGTCGGTTGTGTATCACAGGGGGAGGGGGTTGTGTACCACAGAGGTGAGGAGGTTGTGTACCACTGGGGGGAGGTCGGTTGTGTACCACAGAGGCAAGGGGGTTGTGTACCACAGGGGGGAGAGGGGTTGTGTAACACTGGGGGGAGGGGGTTTGTATCCTGGCCCAGTCGGACACTACCCAGCTAGCTAGCCGCCATGATTCTCCCTCGAAGATCCGTCTTGGAGATTACGTTCTCACAGGGCCATACTAGTATTTTTTTTTTTTTTTTTTTCCTATTCGGCCTTTTTTTTTTGGAAATTCAACTATTACATTTGGTCTGTACTGGTCGAACGAACGTAGGAAAAAACGAGCGGGAGCTTGGTTTTGGCCATGACAGGTTGTGATTAGACACTGTTGTCAGCTGGTCACAGTTTCAACATACACTCATCATTGAAGCTAAGCCTTGCAGAGACCCAATGTATTGTGGTAGGTGGGGGAAAGATACCGGTTGCATGGTGGCGCGTTTGCAGTGCGAGAATTTTGCAGGAATTTGCGACCCCAGGCGGGGAAAGCGTCATAGTTGGAACAGTTGGCTTCCCTTGCACAGGATTTCTGTTTAAACGTTAGGCTGACAATGCGCATGTGCTGTACAAATGTTCCATTGGCCTGTTTGTTGAATCAAGATGATGCATTTTCTTTTCAACCAGTTCATGTATTATAGGCAATGTAAAATTTCAGAAAACACTCCCTACATGTTGTTTGAATAGTGAAGTAGTTGTTGGCTTTTAGGGTCACTCTGCACTTCAAATGGGTTACTCCAAGCAGATGTGATGTTTCATTATCAGGCATAGACACAGAAACAGTTCTGATATGACTGTCAGACTGGCTTGAATCACTCATCTGCATTAGTTGCTGCAACTGGTACAGGAAATTCAGGTACAGGCCCAGTTAAGGTCCAGAGGATAAGTTCCAGATTCAGACCTGAATATAACATGATTGGCTGAAATGACTAAAATATACCAGGTCCCTTTTTGCCCCCTTTCCCTAAGTATATAGAGCTCTAAACTATAACAGACAATAGTCATGATTATAAGCCCTGTTTAATTCAAAAACTAAAATGACCACTGCATGACTATCCTCAAATACAAATTTAGAGTCCCTATTTAGTATAATGGATTCTGTTAGCTGAATTATAATTGGTCAGAAATTGTTAGTTTCACTGTAAAATCAAGTCCCCCATATAGAGTCCCTAACTTTACTTTACTAAATTGGTCAGAAATATAAAATGAAGTCCCCCCATATAGAGTCCCTAACTGTACTCAACTAAATTGGTCAGAAAAGTCCCACCATATAGAGTCTAAATTGGTCTGAAATTGTTAGTTTCACTGTAAAATGAAGTCCCTCCATATAGAGTCCCTAACTGTACTTAACTAAATTGGTCAGAAATTGTTAGTTTCGCTGTAAAATAAAGTCCCCCCATATAGAGTCCCTAACTGCACTTATTATAATAACTAAATTGGTCTTAAATTGTTAGTTTCACTGTAAAATCAAGTCCCCCATACAGAGTCCCTAACTGTACTTATCATAATAACTAGATTGGTCTGAAATTGTTAGTTTCACTGTAAAATCAAGCTTCCCCCAATATAGAGTCCCTAACTGTACTGTACTTAACTAAAATTGGTCTTAGATTGTTAGTTTCACTGTAAAATAAAGTCCCCCCATATAGAGTCCCTAACTGCACTTATTATAATAACTAAATTGGTCTTAAATTGTTAGTTTCACTGTAAAATCAAGTCCCCCATATAGAGTCCCTAACTGTACTTATCATTATAACTAGATTGGTCTGAAATTGTTAGTTTCACTGTAAAATCAAGTCCCCCCATATAGAGACCCTAACTGTACTTAACTGAATTGGTCAGAAATTGTTAGTTTCACTGTAAAATCAAGTCCCCCCCATGTAGAGTCCCTAACTGTAATTAACTAAAATTGGTCTGAAATCGTTGTTTCACCGTAGAATCAAGCCCCCCCCCCCCTATAGAGTACCTAACTGTACTTAACTAAATTGATCTGAAATTGTTAGTTTCACTGTAAAATGAAGTCCCCCCATATAGAGTCCCTAACTGTACTTAACTTAATTGGTCTGAAATTGTTAGTTTCACTGTAAAATGAAGTCCCCCCATATACAGTCCCTAACTGTACTTAACTAAA
This sequence comes from Branchiostoma floridae, assembly GCF_000003815.2. Taxonomy (NCBI): domain Eukaryota; kingdom Metazoa; phylum Chordata; class Leptocardii; order Amphioxiformes; family Branchiostomatidae; genus Branchiostoma; species Branchiostoma floridae. The sequence continues at coordinate 397,963 of NW_023365701.1, forward strand.
TTGGTCAGAAATTGTTAGTTTCACTGTAAAATGAAGTCCCCCCATATAGAGTCCCTAACTGTACTTAACTAAATTGGTCAGAAATTGTTAGTTTCGCTGTAAAATAAAGTCCCCCCATATAGAGTCCCTAACTGCACTTATCATAATAACTAAATTGGTCTTAAATTGTTAGTTTCACTGTAAAATCAAGTCCCCCATACAGAGTCCCTAAATGTACTTATCATAATAACTAGATTGGTCTGAAATTGTTAGTTTCACTGTAAAATCAAGCTTCCCCCAATATAGAGTCCCTAACTGTACTGTACTTAACTAAAATTGGTCTTAGATTGTTAGTTTCACTGTAAAATAAAGTCCCCCCATATAGAGTCCCTAACTGCACTTATTATAATAACTAAATTGGTCTTAAATTGTTAGTTTCACTGTAAAATCAAGTCCCCCATACAGAGTCCCTAACTGTACTTATCATAATAACTAGATTGGTCTGAAATTGTTAGTTTCACTGTAAAATCAAGCTTCCCCCAATATAGAGTCCCTAACTGTACTGTACTTAACTAAAATTGGTCTTAGATTGTTAGTTTCACTGTAAAATAAAGTCCCCCCATATAGAGTCCCTAACTGCACTTATTATAATAACTAAATTGGTCTTAAATTGTTAGTTTCACTGTAAAATCAAGTCCCCCATATAGAGTCCCTAACTGTACTTATCATTATAACTAGATTGGTCTGAAATTGTTAGTTTCACTGTAAAATCAAGTCCCCCCATATAGAGACCCTAACTGTACTTAACTGAATTGGTCAGAAATTGTTAGTTTCACTGTAAAATCAAGTCCCCCCATATAGAGTCCCAAAGTATGATTAAACGACATTGGTCTGAAATCGTTGTTTCACCGTAGAATCAAGCCCCCCCCTATAGAGTCCGTAACTGTACTTAACTAAATTGGTCAGAAATTGTTAGTTTCACTGTCAAATCAAGTCCCCCCCATATAGAGTCCCTAACTGTAATTAACTAAAATTGGTCTGAAATCGTTGTTTCACCGTAGAATCAAGCCCCCCCCTATAGAGTCCCTAACTGTGCTTAACTTAATTAGTCTGAAATTAATAGTTTCACTGTAAAATCAAGCCCCTCCATGCATATAGAGTCTCTAACTGTACTTAACTTTATAGTTAATTGGTCTGAAATTGTTAGTTTCGCTGTAAAATCAAGTCCCCCGATATAGTTCAAAGTATAATCAACTGAATTTAATTCTTTAAGACAGTAAATTGTCAGTAAAAATCACTGTAAAATTGAGTTTCACTGCCTCTAAAACCAAGTCTCCCATATAGTGTTCCAAAGTATAATTGACTTAATAATTGGTCTGAAATTGTTAGTTTCGCTGTAAAATCAAGTCCCCCGATATAGTTCAAAGTATAATCAACTGAATTTAATTCTTTAAGACAGTAAATTGTCAGTAAAAATCACTGTAAAATTGAGTTTCACTGCCTCTAAAACCAAGTCTCCCATATAGTGTTCCAAAGTATAATTGACTTAATAATTGGTCTGAAATCGTTGTTTCACTGTAAAATCAAGTGCCCCCGATATAGAGTCCCTAACTGTACTAAACTAAATTGGTCAAAAATTGTTAGTTTCACTGTAAAATCAAGTCCCCCATATAGAGTCCCTAACTGCACTGAATTGCTCAAAAATTGTTATTTTCACTGTAAAATAAAGTACCCCCATATAGAGTCCCTAACTGTGCGTAACTAAATTGGTCAGAAATTGTTATTTTCACTGTAAAATCAAGTCCCCCATATAGAGTCCCTAACTGTACTTAACTAAATTGGTCAGAAATTGTTATTTTCACTGTAAAATCAAGTCCCCCAAATAGAGTCCCTAACTGTACTTAACTAAATTGGTCTGAAATTGTTAGTTTCACTGTAATTCAAGTCCCCCCATAAAGGTTATACTGTCCAAAAAATAACTTAATTGGTCAAAAATTGTCAGTTTTACTGTAAAATAAAGTCCCAAAGTATAATAAGCCGAGTACAAATTGGTCTGAAATTGAGTTTTCCTCCAAGATCAAGTCGTCCCATAGTTTGACATTGTCAGTTTAACTTGCTGAAGAGATCTGAACCTCATGTTCTCATAAAGATTTAAAAGTAAAAGCACATGTGCATTGTCAGCCTGTCAAAACAGTTTGGGGTTATTTTCTTGATCTGTATTCGTTGTGCTTTATTGAGGCAGATTTCATGGTATGTCACTTAAAATCTTCATGGCATGTCAAAATCTTCAAAGAATTGCTTGCACTTGTCAGTATTAAGTTGTCATTCAAGCTTTATTGACCTCACAAAACGTTACTTTCGTGTGGTCAATCGCAAACTACAAACCAGGGATAGAGTAAATCTTAAAACTCTACTTTCTAATACAAATAATAGGATATTTAGAATCTGATGTAGTTGAAACAACCAGAGGGGCAGTACTTGAACACACCTGTTACATAGTTTTCATTTTAAATCTTAGGTAAGTTTACTGTAACTGTACTACAGTTACAGTTAAGCAGTTGTAGTACCATTCACAAAGAGAATTTGTATCATAGATATTAGAGATGCAAAGGAAACTAAGAAATGTTTTGATTTAAATCAAAACAGCCTGGCAAATGAAAGAGCCAAACATTGTCTCTGATTATTCATTATTTGACTTTATTGTCAATAACATCTAAAAAATACTGTCGGATAATACAGTAACATTTAGTAGTGACTATAAGCATAAGGGTGACTGAAGCCAGGGTTTTCTTTGACAAACGTGGGACAAACATCATCATCACAATTAATTATCATGATTTTACGTGGTAGTTGGTTTTCTGTTGGATGCTTAAAGTTTGTTCTGTTCTGTTCTAATCAAGATTTAAGATTGAACCCAGAGATATCAGAATTATTCCAGGTCAGATTTTGTGTTGTCTGTTCAAGGCCAAAGTTAAGATGAACACTGTTTTATCCACTATATTTAAATTCTGTCGGTCAATTGTTATAGATTCAGTAGAGTGGTGAATGCAAAATTTGCCAAATTGACAACTGTTCTGTTCTGTTCAGATAAAGGCTCAAACCTTCGTTATTAGTGTACATAATACTGTAATTTATACTGTCAGTATTGCACAGAATTCCAACTTCTATTTGGTGCAAAAATTATATTTTGTCCAGTGTTGGTGTAATATTCATGATACTAAAATATGTCAATATTGAGGGTAGATTTTTTTTGATTGAGATGGAAAGAAGTGTATCACAGAAAGCAAATTATTACAATTCAATGTTTGGGGTACAATCTGAGATTGAAACAGTTAGTAGACTAAGTCTTGTTTTCTTAGAATGTGCAGTGAAGCCTACAATCTACAATTAGGCCGTGCAACAAGTTCTTTTTTCCAGTGTTAACAAATAAAATTGAAATTTGCCAATCAAAATTGTTAAAGGTATATTCAGGATTTGAACCTTTAGTTTCCTTGCAAATTTTCGTTGATCTGTAATTTCAATTCAGTGCAAAAATTTTTTTTCTGATATATGAAGGCCAATTTTGAATGTGACATTGTGTCCCATTCTGATCAGGATATAAAGCTGTCAAATTGTTTCTTTTAGATTTACCTGCTAGATGATGGCAAGTTAATTATAGTCTACTTTGGTGTTCTCTATTCGTGCAGCAAATTTCGTGTCGTTATGCCGTTATTGCCGCAAAACGTGCCACAAAGTCTAGTAACTATGCCTCAGGCATTCAACGCATTGTCATCACATTTGCATATATAGTTACTGTCGCACATTTGCATAACTTAAAGGTGACTTAAGGCCCCTATTGTAGGATTTTGGTGCCCAAACTGGACATTCTATAGAATGAAATTTTGCCTATTGTTTCCATTTAGTAAACTTGCATACATTTTAAATTTCTTGCGCCAAACCTGAAAATATTCTAAAATTCGGTCAGTTTGTTTTCATTTCTATCACATTTTAGGTGGTTTATAATCCACAGCCAGAAAATGCCACAATATTGTGTTGATTTATCCCAGCCTTCGAGTTTTTAAAGTCATCAAACTGCATGTTTTTGACATGCATATTTGGCCCAATGTTTGTATGATGCATATTTGCACTGTAGGAATGTAAAAATATCAATCAATTCACCTTATTTTGTAAAGAAATGGCCCCAAAACATCACTTTTTGACCATTCTGATCCTACAACAGGGGCTTTTGAATGAAGCTGTAACCTAAGCTTAAACCTTAAAGGATTGAAATTCAAAGGGTTCAAAATTTTCATTCATCTAGATCTTCCATTTTGTTTGTGGTAACGTTAAAAGGTATTATCTGAATCAAAAACTAATATTGACCATTTCTAAATGGGGGGTTTATTTGCTCTCCTGTTACAGACAGAAGAGAGCTGGTTTTAAATTTAATGCTTTATAGGCACATTTCCACAACGGACTCCGTTTATTGGAAAGGGCCCATCCAGGCTAATGGAAAATGTTTTGCTCTCTTTGTGTATGTGTGTATAATGGCCTCCCTTGGTCAATATTTAGGATATTGTAAAATCCTTGTGAACCATGATGATTTGTGCAGGGTTGGACAAGTTCAATAGCCGATTGTCCCGGGCAAGTGAAAGTGCTGATAGTAAAAGTGCATGACCTACATGTACCGTCAAACCTGTCTATAGTGGCCACTCAAGGGACAGGATGCGACCACCATATACCAATTCACCCACAAGGGCTGCAAAATTTTACTGTCGTTCCATATTTCAACACCCAGGAGTCGATTATAATATATGCACTCTCGTCTCACGTTTTATTATCCGTACCGCAAACTACATTAAATTTTGTAGGTACTGAGTTTTTGAACTTAAATGATTAAATTAATCTTCCCTGTCTATCGTACATGTCCGCAAATGTTTGGTACCGCTTCTGAGTACCAATGGTGCTCAGTATGGCCCATTCCGTGCCTAGGGTCAAAGAGCCAACCCTAGGTGCTACGTCTAAGTAAGTAAGGGCGCTCAGGGTCATAGAGCCAACCCTGAGTGTTACGTCTAAGTAGTAAGTAAGGTGGGCAATACAAGCCTATGTATCTATACAAAGGTGGCCGCTAATACAGGTTTGACTGCACAACCCACTTGCCTGGTCGGGCAAGTAAGATTTTTCCATGGGTGATATTTTGATATACAAAAACATACTTGATACTTTTCATCACAGTCATGGTATCAAGAATTTATCAACACAGAAAAAAAGTGCCAAGAATTAGAAAACTTGTCCAACCCTGTTGTGTGCATGTGGAAAAGAGGCCAGATTCAAAGACCATAAACGTGACAAGATATCATGCCGACTGTTCAGGAATCAGGTTTGCTGTGAAACCAATAAGATTTAAAGTTGTGACATTTTCCGATTGTCATGATCTTTAGTACGTAGATATCCAATATATTTATAACTTGCAAAATTAGATGTTTATTATGTAAATTGACTGCCAATTTACATGATTGATGGGAATCCATTGCAATCCATGATACAAAATTAATGTAAAACTGTCAAACTTGATAATCCATTTTGTGGTTAGGGTTGAAAGGTTAAAGCCAGGGTGTTAAGTTGGTGTGATCCGAGTTGGTAAATGGTCAAAGCGTCCGACTCCGACAAAAAAATATGATCATGATTCACAAAACAGGATTCTTGAACAGTCAGCATGTTCTCTTGCACACAGTCGTCTTCAACTGCCTCTTGTACCTAGATTCCACACCTGGTGCATGTACAAATGTATATATATATCAACTCTCAGCATTTCACCTGAATTGCCATAATACCGTCACCTTGAGTCCAGCCTTGTTTGCTATAGTCCGCTCCTAAAGGTCGCTACCTTTGGAGTTGACTAAAGCAAACAAGGCTGGACTCCAGGCTAATAATGCTGCCACGAGAAAAATTAGTCTGTTGAATAGATGTACCAGATGCAGCATCAGCAATCCTTAGGTAAATACACTCAGATGTTTAGGTGATTCTTGATGTTAAGATCTTAAGAAAGCCAATGCTTTTGATGTGGAGGTATTATGGCACCTGGTGGAACCTGAATGAGAGTTGATGTTACACACATACACAAAAGAAAAGAAACGTTTTCTACAAGGATACAGCTTCATTGATGTCACTGCTCTATGCCTCCTCATTTGCATTGAAAGCCTCTGACATAATCACTGGAGTTTGTGGCAGTAACGTTTTGGGGTACAGCGGCATAAGACAGGAAATCTGGTGTAGTCGAGTAGAGGAGGCCAAGCAGACTATAATTCTTGTATCAATTGGCACAAAGTCTTAGCTTGGCCTGTTTGTTCACTATTTCCTTGTCTGGAAGTTTATCACCTTTTCAGACCAGGTAGATACGTCTTTCGGCATAGACGCTGTAAGTTTTAGCCTCCCGTGGCAGCTTTTTTTAACTGCAGGGGCTAATTTTTTTCAAAATTTGGTCAAGAATACTCAAGGTGTTGACAGATTGTCGTGATAGCCTTAGTGATGAGTTACGTTATTAGGTACTTATTAAGTAAGCCTACAGCTAATCTGCAAAACTGATGATTTAAGTTTAAACGTTAATGGCATTCCATGATAGAACTCTCAAACTTATAAAATAATATATCATTCTATTTCATTTGGATACACCTTTTTCTCTGTGCAAGTGATAAAACATTGCAATGGTTTTCAACAGAAATATAATATCTAAAGAGCTCCTATGAATTGGCAATAGTTGTAATTTGCTATACATTTTATCCACTGAGTGGTTGTTGCCCAATTGGCCTTTACCATATGTTTTCAGTGTTTTTCTTGACTCCGATCAAACTCACTGGAAAATTTCACTCTGTGTGATTCATTCTTCAAACACCAGATTTAATGAACCTGAAGCAAAATGAATACCTTTCAGTCAAAATATTTGAATTGAACAGAACAGAACAGAACAAGTGACTGGTAGATTATCCTTCTTGTATTACAGTCAAGTCAGTTAGAAAGTCTTGACTATTGAATATCACGCCAAGTTATTTTCTTGAGGCTTTTGTTAGCAAAAGTAATCAAGTGAGACTATTGAATTGTCATATAATCATTTGAGGCTTTGTTGTTGTTCTTTAATCACAGTATATTCAAAACTAAATTGTTGATTAATATTTACTTTCTGGCCACGAAACATTATTGAGAACAGAACAGTTCAGTATAAAAGCTTTGACACCTCAGTGGGACTAAAATTTGTCCTCAATTCTTTTTTGCAATTTGGCTCTCAGCTTCATTGCTGCCATCTGGGCACGAAACACAGCAGGCTGATGCAGTGGCCACAGTTTTTTTTTTCTGTCATGGCCACACCCCAAGTCTTGGCTCCAAAACATTGCAGATGCTGCATATTTACCCTATTAACATCTGGGAATCATATGGCTGACTTTTGCCAACCCAGAGATTGTCACATTGAAAACTGCGGAGATTAGTGGGGTTAAGATGCAAGAATGGAAAATTTTCAACAATGGTTCGTTCCCGAATTTTCAGGGAAAGTACCAGAAAGTACCAAAAGAACTTAACTGCAGTCTGCACCCAGATTAGTCATTGCAATGCAAGGCGGTCGATGTCAGCTTACAGATGATACAATTAATAATCCGTAAATATTGCTCAACTTTGAAAATGCATTCAGGTTTGTGTTAAAGCCTAACAGTAAAAGCACATTTATTCAAAGAGATCGTTTTCATTGGCGGTAATACCTTCTTGAGTCAAAATTTATCTTATGCGTCATACAGGTCTATTCCAAGCCACACGTGGCCGCGTTCCAAATTAAGGTTCCTAGCTGATTTGTGCTCCTCCACTCTGTTTGCCAGGGAAGTAACCACCAATAAAGTACACAACTTGACTTGGGCAACACTTTGCGACCAGTTTGGGATCTTGAAAAGTTTCAAAAGTTGGTACTTAAACCGAGAAAGTGTGGTATATATTACACCATGCTTTATCCCTTTGGCAAGAAGCAAAATCTGAATTTGTCTTACAGAAAATTTTTGTACTGTTGAAAATTCTAGCAAACACAATCAAGTAATTCTTAAATCGCCCTTCCTCTCTTTGAATAGTGATAGTTTGTTTTTCACAGCTTGACTACGGTAATTCAAAATCAAGTAGTAAATGGTTTTCTGAATCATTATACTGTTTTACATTGTGTTATTGGCCCTTGAATAGCTTGTGAGCATTGATATATCAGAAAATGCTGGACCTTATCATACTAGTAGTTACAAGTAAGTTCTACAATCAATGTATATCCATGCACAATTTGGCACTGACTCAAGTAATTCCTCAAACCGCCCTTTCCCTCTTTCAAAAGTTTTAGTATGTATTTTACCAGCAGGTGGAATATTAACGTACACTGTCTAACACTGTACCTTAAATAAAATCTGGACCTTATCATTACTAGTAGTTAAAAGTACATTTAGCAACTACGTACAAAGTTTGAGCAAATGACAGGTATAATACAGATAGGTGTATCTATGGCAATTACAGAAAGCTGACAATATGCACAGTATTGTCAGGTTTATTGGTGCTGGAAAATTTCCAAGGGAAAATTCATTGGTGTCTATATAGAATTACTAAAACTAAGTTCATATCTAGAACTGAGAGTACAGAGCTGTCCTTGGTGCTGAATTTAGTACTGTTGCAAATTCTTCCGCTAGTAGCTACTTCAATCTGTAAATTAATGCATGTAAGTTCGTGGGGATTAACTTTTGCGGTAGCGGGAAAATGGAGTGTTCGCGGTGGTTTTAAGTTTGCAGAAGCACCTTAAACTGCAGTCTCATACTATGATGGAAGTATTTTTGCAGTGGTTTTAAGTTAAAAACTGCTAAACATAGAACCACCATGAACATTTCTGCATAAATTACAGTCAAGATTTACAAAATTTAGTACACTTAAGCAAATGAAACCTGGTATACTTATACTGCAGATAGGTGTTTCAATGACGTAATGAAAATGATTATAAAGTGACAATTTGGAATAGATATTTGAAAGTTTGAAGATTTTTTGGACACTGAAGAGCATGGTTCATTTCAGAATTAACAGAAAATATAACTCTTGATTCAGGTGCTAGTACATTGTGTACATGTACAAGATTTAGTACACTTAGGCAAATGAAACCTGGTATACATGCAGATAGGTGTTTCAATGGTATAATGAAAATGATTAAAAAAGTGACAATTCGGAATAATTACTTGAAAGTTTGAAGATTTGTAGGACACTGGAGAGCATGGTGCATTTGTGATCAGAATAAGATCCATTTGCACAGTGTTTTTATACCAGAGAAGTGTTTAGGTAATCTAATAAATCAAATATAGAATGACGCCACCATCTTAAAAGACTTGTATAGAACAATCCACAGCTGTAGTAAGTGTAAACTATCATTGTTTTTGCCGGTAGCCTGGACAAAGCTCTCAAAATAGACATTGTTCTAGGTGCAGCTGTGTCTCCAAGTAGACGTTAGCTGGGTTCAGGTGTATAACATTATAAAATGCCAATTCTGAATGGATACTTGACATTTAAAGGAATCTTTGTGGGACACTGTAGAGCATAGAGAGTCAGGACTTCGTATTTTGTCTTGTTCCTGAAGATGTTTGCAATTGTAACTTCTGCAACTTGGACACACTATAATGTCTTAAACTGCCCTCTCTCAATCAACTCAGTGCTTATAGACTTTCCAAATGCATGTAATAGGCAGATGTAGTTCTAAGCAAGCTGGATCTCCAAGTTAACATTAGCTGGGTGCAGTTGCATCAGACTATAAAATTTTAAAGTTCCAATTTTCTAAAATTTGAACTTTGAAGACATGTTTTTGTAGGACACTGTAGATCAATTGGTGCATGTCAGAATTGACAGGAAAGTCCTGAATTGCAAAAAGCCAGGTTGTCTTCTTGACCTCACATATAGATGGTTTCTTTGTAAGTCCTCTGGATGAATTATTGGTTCAGTGAGACCAAGGAAGTTATAACCTGTTCACTCTCTGATACAATGTAATATATATAATATCCTAAGTTAAGAAGAACTCAAAGTGTTCTCACTAGGATTTTTTCACAGCATAGGGGTATCTTAGGACTGCAGCAAAGCTATGTGGTATGCAATGCAGGTATACCATTTTACCCTATGCGTACCAAAGTTCTTAGGTTCAGTCCCAGTGACAGTGACACAAGGCTGTAAAACTTTACTGTCATCTAGTGGTTAGGCGGTCTTGTTACGTGCCAATGTTTTGTCTGACAGTGACAAGTGAAGTTTGAGCACAAGGTGCTGACTGGCTAGATTCTGGGATCATAACACAATCAAGTTCAACTTGTATAATGGCTTTAAGTTATTAGATTAGCCCATGAGTATTCCATTTAAGCCCATGGGTTGTAGGTCTATCTGATACAAGAACCCAAATTGTTGATGTTAACGCATACGTAACAGTCAACTTTCTGCATTGAACTTTGAATTTCCCAACATAAAAGTCTTGCAGGTTCAGCATGATGACCATAGCATGCTCTCGTTCACTGAAGCATAAGAAACAAAGATGTTTAATACTTCGGCATCAGTTATTGTGCAGAAATGATGAAAACATTGTCATCAGAAATACCCCCTTATTCATTCATCAACATGATTGGGCATCCTACTGGCCATGGATTATACTTAGTCCAATGAGGGTGGGGTTTATACGGAAATGGTGATGCAACTTGAGCTAATAAGTGAATGTGCTCTTTCACCTGACGTGTGTGTGTGTGTGTGTGTGTGTGTGTGTGTGTGTTTATTTCATTGGAGTTAGACTTTAAAGTCCTTCCTGCATTATAGAGTGGCGCCCATCTCCATTTATGTAGCCCCAGGCCGCACAACTTTTGTGCAGTCACTTACACAGCAAGGGGGCTAATCCACTGGTAGTAATTTGTGTTCAACTACCGTACTCTTGCTGTCAGTGCTAAGCAGGAAAAGCAGGCGTTGATAGCCTCCAAATTATACTGATTGCTATTAGCTTTGGGATGTTGAGTGGATGAAGTTGTTATAAGTCCACGCTATGTTCTCCAAAGTGCTTTGTACATGGTTTATCGGGTCGGCCCACGTTGCAGACGTTCAGCGCGCTGTTTATGATTTATTCCCGGTTTCCCTTGTGAACCTTGAAGGTAAGTTCTCAGCCTGAAGCTTGAGAAGCTGAACTTCCTGTGGTGATTCACGTATTGGTAATTGCATACATGCATACACGCATACACATAGCATTACACATAGTATACACATACACATAACCATGCTGCAAGGGACCAAAAAAAAAAGAAAACAAAAAAAAGAAAACAAACAACAAAAGACAAGAAAAAAAAAAAAGAAAACAAAAAAAGAAAACAAAAAAAAAAGAAAAAAAAAGAAACAAACAAAAAAGAAAACAAACAAAAAAGAAAACAAACAAAAAAGAGACAAACAAAAAAAAGAAAACAAACAAAAAAAGAAAACAAAACAAAAAAAAGGGAATAGGCCCCCTGAAACCTCAAAGAGGCGGGAATGGGCCCCCTAAAAATGAAAAAAAAAATGGCCACATCCCAAGTTTTGGTACATGAATCCATCCATGAGAGCAGCTGATTGACCATCAAAGAAACATCTGCCGTGATGCTATTGATTCCGTCCTACACGTCAAGAGTGAGGCAAGACGGAATATTGTCGAGCTCTCAAACCTGAAGTTCAGACTGCACAACAGAATGTTCCTGCAGCAACATGAATGAACAGTGAAGATGCTGCAGTAGTCGACATGGACTTGTGATTCAGACTTTCTGGCCGGGCGTATGTATCTGCTGCTGATTGTGCCGTACTACCATCTCCAATGTCATGGCGCATCAAAGACCATCGAAGTAACGCCTTGTGATTCAGACTTTCTGGCGGGTGTGTATATCTGCTGCTGATTGTGTCATACTACCATCTCCAATGTCATCATGCATCAAGGACCATCGAAGTAACGCCTTGTGATTCAGACTTTCTGGCCGGGCGTGTGTATCTGCTGCTGATTGTCCCATACGACCATCTCCAATGTCATCATGCATCAAGAACCATCAAAGTAACGCCTTGTCATTAAGACTTTCTGGCGGGGTGTGTCTATCTGCTGCTGATTGTCCCATACAACCATCTCCAATGTCGTCAGGCATCAAGGACCATCGCAGTAATGCCTTGTCATTCAGACATTCTGGCGGGGCGTGTATATCTGCTGCTGATTGTGCCGTACTACTAGTACCATCTCCAATGCTATCGCGCATCAGGGACCATCCAGCTTCATCTGAAAAAAACAACAACGATGAGGCGTGTATATCTGCTGCTGATTGTGCCGTACATATACGAACCATCTCCAATGTCATCTTACATCAGAGACCATCCAGCTTCATCTGAAAAAAAACAACAACAACGATGAGGCGTGTATATCTGCTGCTGATTGTGCCGTACATATACGAACCATCTCCAATGTCATCGCACATCAGAGACCATCCAGCTTCATCTGAAAAAAACAAAAACAACGATGAGGCGTGTATATCTGCTGCTGATTGTGCCGTACGAACCATCTCCAATGTCATCACGCATCAGAGACCATCCAGCTACATGAAAAAAAAATACTTCTGTACTCCATCGCCTTGTGATTCAGACATTCTGGCTAGGGGACAGACAGCTGGTTTTGGAGATGATTCCAAACAACTGATTCTGGAGGATTACAAACTTACGGCACCAAGACAAACCTCCAGTCAAGTGATGTCATTGCCAAACTGTGGGATGTGGTAACAGGGAATAGGCCCCCTGAAACCTTATCAAGGCGGGAATGGGCCCCCTAAAAAGGAAAAAACAAAAGAAAAGAATAAAAAAACAACAGAAAAACAGAAAAAAGAAAGCAAAGGAAAAAAAAACACCAAAAAAAAAAGAAGAAAGAAATATTTCTGCCCCCTGAAACCTCAAAGAGGCGGGAATGGGCCCCCTAAAAAATTGGCCACATCCCAGGTTTTGGTACATGAATCCGTCCATGATAGCAGCTGATTGACCGTCAAAGAAACATCTGATGCTATTGATTCCGTCTTACACGTGAAGAGTGAGACAAGACGGAATATTGTCGAGCTCTCAAACCGAAGTTCAGACTGCACAACAGAAGGTGCTTACAGCAACATGAATGAACAGTGAATAATGGTACAGTGATGGACATGGACTTGCTGGGCGTGTGTATCTGCTGCTGATTGTGCCGTACGAACCATCTCCAATGTCATCGCGCATAAGAGACCATCTAGCGTCATCTGAAAAAAAAAAAACAGATGAGGCGTGTATATCTGCTGCTGATTGTGCCGTACGAACCATCTCCAATGTCATCGGGCATCAGAGACCATCCAGCTTCATCTGAAAAAAAAAAAACGACTTCTGTACTCCATCGCCTTGTGATTCAGACAATCTGGCTAGGGGACAGACAGCTGGTTTTGGAGATGATTCCAAACAACTGATTCTGAAGGATTACAAACTTAAGGCACCAAGACAAACCTCCAGTCAAGTGATGTCATTGCCAAACCGTGGGATGTGGTAACAGGGAATAGGCCCCCTGAAACCTTATCAAGGCGGGAATGGGCCCCCTTAAAAAAAATAGGCCCCCTGAAACCTTATCAAGGCGGGAATGGGCCTAAAAAAAGTCCCAATGCAGTATCTGACCAATCTGGATGACCTACCAAACTCTACACAGATTGGGAGAGTATGATTGTACTATAGACTATTTTGATAAATAAATGGTCTTCGCAAAATAGAAGACCTCGTCTTCGCAAAATAGAAGACCATAGATATCCTGCACTTAAGTCCAGGAGAACAAAAAATTTAATGACCTTGAAAAAGTTATCTCCCAAGAATCTGTGTGTACTTGCAGAAATTGTCATCCAAACTGGTCATCTTATGGTTATCAAAAAAAAAAAATTATAAAAAAAAAAAATTGTCAAGTACACTTACACTTCTTTACAAAAGTTATCGTGTATCTCACAGTAAAGGCTTCGGGTTGAGAACTAACTTCAATGTGCACACGGAAAGCCTGGAATACGTCGTAAAAAGGGTGTTGGACTATTGCGGCGCGAGCTGACCTGTTAAATTGTGTTCAGGGGACTTTTAAGAATGTCGTGTGGACTGAACGCAACTTCTTCCACTTTCCAATCATCCCAAATATAGGAAGTGTGTCCTCATAGATAGTTAGCAGTCGGCAGTTTGTCTTGGTAGGGTTGAGGTATCCAGGATCCTGGACAGGCTCACTTCAGGCACGTGGGGGCGGTAGGTGTGCCACACCACAAATCGTGAAATTTTGCGGTGGCTTACCCTCTCTCGAGGTCTTGGAGACCGGGATAGTTCTGCCGACTTGTCTGTTAGTGGCAGTTATAGGTTTGAAAAATGGCGTGCAGTACAAAATGTACTCATGTTTGCTTTGTTTGTGTTGAAAATGAGGACACACTAAAAATTATGGTTGGTCTTCAAGCAATGTTGTGTGACTGTGAGTGTTTGTGTGCCTGTATCTGTATAAGTGACTGGCTGTGTGAGGTGAACTGGGCTAAAGCACTTTTGTCACCATTCCAGTTTCCACCTGAGAGTATTTGTAGCAGGGTTGTGAACAGCACCCGTCCTTCCGTTCTTTGACTGAATGTTGCAGCTGGGGATGGAAAAAAATTTCGACGATTCCGTCCTCTGTGATGGACAAATATCGATATGTAAACATATAAAACAACTCTTCTGTAATTATTCACCAAAACAGATGCCGTTAAACAGCTTAGTCTACCAGGAATATTTACACCTCAAAATGCTGAGGAAATAGCATTTCAGAGGGTCTAGATTAAAAATGTAGACCGGACCTCCTCGTTAGGATTCAAAATCGAGGGGAAGGAAAATGATTTCAGGCTGGCTACTACCCTGATTTTTAGCGAGGCAATCATAATGAGCATTTCCCAAGACCTGTCCTATAGTCAAGATTGTGCTCCTTAAGTAGCCATTGACCGAAGTTGTTAGCCTCAGATTCTTCAGGCGCTGTTAGCTTTCCAATCACAATGGACACAGTGCAAACCATAGTTAAAAGAAAGCACATTTAGAGATATGACCAACTGCAAACCCTGGTCAGCTGTTATAGTATTTGAGTACTTAATATTCATGTCAAAGGATGTTTTCAGCCTAACTCATTCACTCACTATCCAGTTTAACGTCTGTTGTTCCCCATCCCTTGGGGGTTAGACGTGCTTGCATGTGGATAAGGGGGCTTGATGGCAGCTCGCCTGGGCGTCCTCAGTCACTTGAGTTGACATTGTGAAGGTTGAGGAAGTCTATGTCTTCCCTATGTTGTCCATCCATGTCTTTCGAGGTCGCCCAGAAGGGTTCGTTCCCTCTATGCTATGATTTCTGTGATTTTCCTGGGCCACTTCTATCTCCTCTTCCATTCTTTGGATGTGGCCGTACCAGCACAGTCTATTGAACCTCACTGTGTCCTGTACGCTATGAACCCCAACCTAACTCTAAGATACACAGTTAGAATATAAGACTACTGGAAAAATCTCCCATCTTCCATGTATGGACAATCTAGAGATTTCTCCCCTTTCTCAGACTTGATGTGCATTGAAATGGCCTGTCCTAAATGTTAAACTTTGTTGTTCAAATGATGACGATGAGGATGATGATGAAACTTTACAAAAAAGCACCTTGCTTTTGTGGAAGTTCTAATCTGACATTGTCATAGGACTACTTAGCACAAAGAATACTCCCAGACCAATGAGTTAGAATTTGTGCGAAAATACACTTCATTTTACTAGACTGAAAGTGGGTTTTCTGTTCCTTTGAAATGCATCAATTATTCTACAGTGTCCAGACTGAGTTCTTTTTATTAATAAGTTCTTAGTCCAGATATAGAGGATACAATGATTACTGGTAGACTAGAAGACTGAAATTGTGTGAAATGGCCTGAAATTACAGGCTGTACTACTTAGAAATAGGTTTTCAGTTAGGGTGTATATCAATTAGAAATGCTTCCATGCTCTACAGTGCCCAATGTACTTGCTTGAAGTTTAATTTCTTTAAGAATGAATGAGTTTATTGCTCAACAATTGCACAGGGTACAATGTTAAGTGCAGAGAAATTGCAATATATTGCCAGACAAAAGAACTTTCTTTTCTAAACGACAAGAATGATGATGCCACTTCAACAATTAAGTTTCTATACTGAGAGAGCTAGATTTTCTGTAAAATGGTTACTAAGTGATTTGTAATGCACCAATTGTTCTCCAGTGTCCTATAAGTGTTCTTACTGACTAGTGTCCATATCTAGAGGGTTTCAATGATTTATGCACTAACTTAAAAGAATGAAACTGCAGGCTGTTTTATCATTAATTTTCATGGAAGAGTACTAGTAGTAGGTTTTCTATCAAATTTATCTAAAATGTGCTAATCGCTCTGCAGTGCCCAGAGTTCTTGCTTGAAGTTTAGTCCAGCTTGAAGTTCTTTGTCCAGAGGGTGCAATGTTACCAGACGGAAGGACTGTCTTGTTTAGACAATGATGCTGATGATGAAACTTCTGCAACAAAGCAGTGGAAGTTCTAAGTCTGATCATGTCGTTTCCAAATTTACTGTCTAAGTACATGTAATACAAAAGTCCCGAGTAAAAGTATAGAAATGGCCTGAAATCGCCTTACAGAAAGTCTATGTCTAGTTACATGAAGTGATACTGCAGCCACTACATGTCACTAGACTATGTAGTACATAAATCAATCAGAAAAGCTTTATATATGTTCTACAGTGTCCACTTTCTTGCAGTTTGAAATCGTCTTCATTTTGTAGATTTAAGACGAATGTACATTCAGCTGAAAGCCAAGGACAGCTCTTAATCTCATAACTTTTTATCATAAGGATATTGCAAGGAAGAAAATGACAAATACACAAGTCGCTGAGTGCATAGGACATTTTATTAGGTATTCTCTACCACTGCAATGAAATATACATTCGTTACAAAACAATTTATTTTGTAGAGATATCAAAAGTACTTTTTCACATCTAGTTTCTACAGCAAATGAGTACTGAAATGTAGGAATAATTCCTTTATAATAAGATCTAGTTAATGGAAAGGTCCAGATTGGTAAGGTCCAGACTATCACACATAAACAGAATTGATCAATTAGGTGGTACGGCTTTGTGACAATGCATTGTGTTCTTTAATAGTCCCTGACAGTCTCTTGGGGATGGAATGTGGCAGTCTGGCTGGATGGGGTCCAACTAAGGTGGTCTTTTTACCGACCACCTTAGTAAGACCTTGTGCCCAGGCCTGGACCCTGGGACCAGCCAGACTGCCGTAACTATGCCACCCCCGAAGGGCTGTCAGTGACAAGGTAGACATGCGTTCTCACAAAGTCGTACCACCTATCAAATAAGAATTAATCTAAACATCCTAATCTAAATATGTTTGGATGTAAGTTGGTCACTGACAGACCTTTGGGGGGTGGGATTGTGGCGGCTTCGGCGGAAGGGGGTCAGGCCAAGGGGGTTTTGAACCTCCTTGGCCCGCAGCCACACGGGCACGTGGCCTGATCCTGGACCAGCCAGACAGCTTGTCACAATTTCAACCCTAAAGGTCTGTCAGTGATGCAACTAAAACAGGCATTCCCAAAAAACCGTCTTGGCAGAGAAACAAAGAGTAGTATCCTACAGCTCTTTTTTTCAATTTTGATTTTTGAACCTATTGAGCAATCTGAAGCATTGATTAAACTGTCCTATAAAAGAATGACGGTCTCAGTAACACAGTACATCTGTAAGCTGACTCGACAGGTCAAGTTCTTTTGTTTGGAAATCCTGCTTTAATTGTAAAGAATCAGTGATGATGATGATGATGATGATATCTGTGATGATGATGATGATGATTATGTCCAATGTCAAGATGCCCCAAAGTCACCTTTTCAGGCTTAACAGAAAATTAACTTAAAGTTGCTTCAGAACAAAACTGATTGAATGTGCAAGCTTAGAGAATGCCTCTTGATCAGATCGATCAACACTTACAGAAAGCAGCAAATTACTGTGCAAGGGAAGCCAAAGTTCCATCAACATTGCATTTATCCTTAGAGTTGGCCAAAGATTAGATGGGAAACCAGAAAGTCATGACTCTTTGCTGGCCCCAGCCCCTTAAGTCCTCAGGGGTAACAGATTCGAAATTGTCATGACTTACAACTGAAATCTCAGTGAATATTTTCACAGGGATGGAAAATGTACGAAGCAAGCCTTTACCTGGCCAACGCTTTGGTGACTACACAGATGTCACTATGATCCTATACTGACTGATTCTACTTCACACTGCAGTTACAGTTCCTGCACTGTGTGAACAAAGTGGTCCCAAACCGTCCTCTCACTGGAGTGAGAAAATGAAATGGCATAATTGAAAAGAAACAGAAATTAAAATGAACTTGAAATGAAATGACTGGATGCCGCCACATACATGCCGTTACTTTGTTGCATTATTAAATTTTATCTTTTTGCGCTGCACAATCGTTGTGTAAAATGTAGTATCTAAAGCGGTTTCCTACTGACGCAACAGTTCGCCCCAAAGGACGTTAAAGACGCACGCTTTCTCGGCAAAGTTCAGGAAGGGCTGAACTGGAAGGTCTCGTACCACGTTTTTAGACCTTGCGTGTTGTCAAGCACGATTGTTGTCAGCATGTGCCACGCAAGACAACACCCAAAACCCCACAGGGCATTCGCCTAATCACGCGGGGCGACTTGCGTGGCCACGAAGCACAATGATGTAAAACACGATCCCCGCACTGTACATGTAGCAGAGGTGTTTGCGACATGTACAGTACATGTTTGCGAGTTTGCCTTTTGCACTCTGAGGTCAGCAAGTCAACTCATTTGCATAAGTACACTGCAAAAGTCACTGCAAAGGAGTTTGCATAATATAAACCATGCGCCATGCAGCCGCGAACCAAAGAGACAAAAAAATGATGAATAGTCTGAATCACTACTTGGTATAACTAATAACAACTAGGGCTGGGTACCGGTACAGAAAATGCAGGTCCGGTTCAAGTCCAGAGGATCAGGTCCAGGTCCAGACCTGAACCTGATTAAGTTTGTAGTGAAATGGACCATTGTTTTGAGCATGGTCCATTCACAAGTTCTCACAAAGTAATCTGTTTAATGTAGTATTCGACTCCCACTGGCGTTTTAAATCTGTGCTATGATTGACTGTAAGACTTGGAAAAATGACTCGTCCCTTTCTCTCTTTGATAAGTTCTAAATTGGTCAAATTTTTAAACTACTTGCTATAAGCCCCGTCCCTTCAAAACCCCATCCCTTGATCTAAGTTCCAAATTTCTTGAATTTTGAGACTAAAAGCCCCGTCCCTTGTTCCAAATTTGTTGAATTTTGAGACTAAAAACCTCGACCCTTGATTTGATGATTATTAAGCTCCAAATTGGTTGAATTTTGAGGCTAAAAACCCCGTCCCTTGATCTAATAAAGTTCCAAATTGGTTGAATTTTGAGACTAAAAGCCCTGTCCCTTGATGTAATAATATAGTTCCAAATTGGTTGAATTTTGAGACTAAAAGCCCTGTCCCTTGATCTAATAAAGTTCCTAATTGGTTGAATTTTGAGACTAAAAGCCCTTCATCTAATAGTATAGTTCCACATATTGGTTGAATTTTGAGACTAAAAGCCCCGTCCCTTGATGTAACAAAGTTCCAAATTTGTTGAATTTTGAGACTAAAAGCCCTGTCCCTTGATGTAATAATATAGTTCCACATTGGTTGAATTTTGAGACTAAAAACCTTGCCCCTTGATTTAATGATTATTATTAAAAGCTCCAAATTGGTTGAATTTTGAGACTAAAAACCTCGCCCCTTGATTTAATGATTATTAAGTTCCAAATTTGTTGAATTTTGAGACTAAAAGCTCCGTCCCTTGATCTAATAAAGTTCCAAATTGGTTGAATTTTGAGACTAAAAGCCCTTCATCTAATAAATATAGTTCCACATTGGTTGAATTTTGAGACTAAAATCCTCGTCCCTTGATGTAATAATATAGTTCCTAATTGGTTGAATTTTGAGACTAAAAGCCCTTCATCTAATAATATAGTTCCACATTGGTTGAATTTTGAGACTAAAAGCCCCGTCCCTTGATCTAACAAAGTTCCAAATTTGTTGAATTTTGAGACTAAAAACCTCGACCCTTGATTTAATTATTTTTAAGTTCCAAATTGGTTGAATTTTGAGACTAAAAGCCCCGTCCCTTGATCTAATAAATAAATTAGTTCCAAATTTGTTGAATTTTGAGACTAAAAACCTCGACCCTTGATTTATTGATTATTAAGCTCCAAATTGGTTGACTTTTGAGACTAAAAACCTCGACCCTTGATTTAATAATTATTAAGCTCCAAATTTGTTGAATTTTGAGACTAAAAACCTCAACCCTTAATTTAATGATAAGTTCAAAATTGGTCGCATTTTGAGACTAAAAGCTCTTTATCTAATATACCTGCTAAAGCCCATCCGACTATTTCATCATCTTGAATTCATTGGTGGAATTCTGAAACTGCCTGCTACAAGCTTGTCCCGAGACAAATCTAAAATGAATTAGGTTGACTTTCTGACCGCTGAACCTGTCTCCCGAACTTTCCATCCAATATGTCGGGTGAAATTCTGAAACAGCACCCGCTTAAGCTAAGGGCACAACCCGCCGTACGTGCGACTTGTCCGTACGTCTTCTGGGGAGGCCACGTCCGCCATGTATTTCTATAAAGGTGGGGAACGACTGCAAGAGCAGGGAGGGAGTACATCAAAGCACGTCACTCGCACTCGCAGGGTGCACACAAAGTTGTGCCTGCACGTAAAGTTAGTTCTATGGCGTGTCTGCGTGCTCCAAAATCCGTCGGATTCCCTACGAGTTCGTACGGAGGGGGTACTTACCACTTACGGATCCCCAAACTTGGCCAAAGATTGACAGCACGTATTTGCACGTACGGTGGGTTGTGCCCTTAGCTTTAAGCCCATCCTCAGGATTTGTTGGTTAGAAACTGTGCACACCCTAAACTCCAGTTCCCCCTGAACGCCTATTTTTAAATCATCCAAGTAGTGATTCAGACCATCAGAATTGCTCCTACTGCAAACCAAAGGGAGGCCATACATTACTTAGGCCCGCACACAGCAAATGACCTTTGCCCCTCGCAAACTGGGACTGTACATGTCTCATAAGAGGGGGTATCCCTTTAGGGGGTGTGTTCCCTTGAGGGTGTGTGTGAAAATGTACCTCCTACCACATGTCTCTGCAAAGGAAAGCTGAATGATTATTAGTGTATGTGACATTTTGGACGTTGAAATTTTATTGTGAAACATGGACAGTCAAATATTCAATGTGCATTTTGTGTTGGAATTGATGTTACTGTTAAGTGCTTACCAGGAGCTGCCGACAGGAGACTGTAAGTGTTGAATTTCCAAATACCTATAGTAAATTTTTATTATTTTAAATTTTTTTAAATTTTTAACCTTTTATTTTTTTAATATTGTATAGTGTAAATATTGTAAATACTGTAAATATGTAAATACTGTAAATATGTAAATATGTAGATACTGTAAATATATAAATTTGTTGTTTTTAAATTTTTATCCTTTTAACTTATTCCGCCTTTTAACATGCTCATTTGGGCGGCTGCGACCTTGTAGTGCAGGCATGGAGATCCTTTGGGTGTGTTTAGGTTAACCCATTCCATCTGTCTTACCTCTTTTTGTTTTTTTATTTTGAATTTTTATTTCTTCCATCTGTTCTTTGAATACGTGAATGTGTGTGTGAATGTGTGTGCGAATGTGTGTGTGAATGTGTGTGCAAATGCGTGTGCGAATGCGTGTGCGAATGAGTGCGGATGTGTGTGCGAATGCGTGTGCGAATGAGTGCGAATGTGTGTGCGAATGTGTGTGCGAATGCGTGTGCGAGTGCGTGTGCGAATGCGTGTGCGAATGTGTGTGCGAATGTGTGTGCGAATGCGTGTGCGAGTGCGTGTGCGAGTGCGTGTGCGAATGCGTGTGCGAATGTGTGTGCGAATGTGTGTGCGAATGTGTGTGCGAATGCGTGTGTGAGTGCGATGAATGCACTACAAGGTCTCCGCCCAAATACGTCTGTCTTAACTCTCCTTGCCTCCCCTGAAACGCCAAAAGTCCTGTCCTCAAACACGCGTCTGACCTCGGAGTGGGTTCCGGGGTCGCTGCTTGGTGCGGAGCTCCAGTTGAAGGTCATTGCACAAGGGTTCACGACGACCTTCACCGCCCTGCCTTCTCCGTCGGACCTCACCCGGACGTCAGATCAAAGGCCTGCGCGTGTTCCCAGACTTCCTGGAGCCTTCCGACTGGTGGTGTTCCGAGGTGGCCCACCGTCCAGCACGCGGGCCAGCTGCTCTTACCGGCGACGACATGGATCGGAACGGACCGCACACGGATGATCCCCCCCTCTGTAAACCCTGCTGACAAAAAGTTTCCCTCTGGCGTATGTATTGACCTAGACCCTTACTGACTTTCGCATGAAATACGGACTATGATTATGCCCAATTTTTTTTTTTTTTTGGCATTTGGTTTCTCTAAAACAAAATGAAGAATTTCAAGTTGATGTTATTTTTGGTTTCTCTAATACAAAATGAAGACTTTCAAATTGATGTTATTTGGCATTTGTTTTCTCTAAAACAAAATGAAGACTTTCAAATTGATGTTATTTTTGATATTTTCTTCTCTAAAAAAAGGAAGACTTTCAAATTGATATGTGTAATATGATATTTGGCATTTGGTTTCTCTAAAACAGAATTAAGACTTTCAAATTGATATGCGAAATATAATATTTGGCATTTGGTTTCTCTAAAACAAAATTAAAACTTTCAAATTGATATGTGTAATATAATATTTGGCATTTGGTTTCTCTAACACAAAATGAAGACTTTCAAATTGATATGTGTAATATAATATTTGGCATTTGGTTTCTCTAAAACAAAATTACAACTTTCAAATTGATATGTGTAATATAATATTTGGCATTTGGTTTTTCTAAAACAAAATTAAGACTTTCAAATTGATATGTGTAATATAATATAATTTGGCATTTGGTTTCTCTAAAACAAAAGAAGACTTTCAAATTGATATGTGTAATATGATATTTGGCATTTGGTTTCTCTAAAACAAAATTAAAACTTTCAAATTGATATGTGTAATATAATATTTGGCATTTGGTTTCTCTAAAACAAAATTAAAACTTTCAAATTGATATGTGTAATATAATATTTGGCATTTGGTTTCTCTAACACAAAATGAAGACTTTCAAATTGATATGTGTAATATAATATTTGGCATTTGGTTTCTCTAAAACAAAATTACAACTTTCAAATTGATATGTGTAATATAATATTTGGCATTTGGTTTTTCTAAAACAAAATTAAGACTTTCAAATTGATATGTGTAATATAATATAATTTGGCATTTGGTTTCTCTAAAACAAAAGAAGACTTTCAAATTGATGTGTAATATGATATTTGGCATTTGGTTTCTCTAAAACAAAATTAAAACTTTCAAATTGATATGTGTAATATAATATTTGGCATTTGGTTTCTCTAACACAAAATGAAGACTTTCAAATTGATATGTGTAATATAATATTTGGCATTTGGTTTCTCTAAAACAAAATTACAACTTTCAAATTGATATGTGTAATATAATATTTGGCATTTGGTTTTTCTAAAACAAAATTAAGACTTTCAAATTGATATGTGTAATATAATATAATTTGGCATTTGGTTTCTCTAAAACAAAAGAAGACTTTCAAATTGATATGTGTAATATGATATTTGGCATTTGGTTTCTCTAAAACAAAATGAAGACTTTCAAATTGATATGTGTAATATAATATTTGGCATTTGGTTTCTCTAAAACAAAATGAAGACCTTTGGTATGTGTTATTTGGCATTTGGTTTTGAAAAAAATTTTTTTCAGAAATTGTATCGAACCTTCCAAATTCAATAACATCTGAATTTGATGAGGATTTCCTTCATCTTTAACTTGAACTAGAAGGAAGTGGGTAACTGACTTGCAACAGGGAACTGTTGACCCGCACACCTCAGGTCGCAGCTCAATTGTCCAAGAATGTTTTTTTTCTTCCTCTCTTGCGAAACGTTACTGGGTTTCACCTTCAAGTTCAAAGTAAACGATGACAATCATCTATGATTTGAATTTTCAAAAAAACTTTTATTTGTAAAAATTACACATGGCTCCAGAATCTTTGGTCTGAAAATAGGAAAAAAATCATTTTCAAACCAGTTGTTTTCCTTTAAAATGTAAATGAACATTTAAGCTGGCCCTGCAGTACCAGACTTCTTATCTTATAAGTCCATCTAATATTTATAAATTGGTATAAAATAAGGTCATTTTGCGATCCCCAAATAAAAAAGCTACATTTGTAAGTCTTCTTCTTGGCTACCCCTTCCATTCGACGATCCTGGAAAATGACTATAATCTAATCTTCTTTGGTCTGAAAACTTTTCGAACCAGTACTGTTGTAACAGTTATCCTTTTGAAAAGGAACTTTTGGAAGTACATGTAGTTGTTTTCCTTTTGAAAAAAATTTATTTAGCCTGGCCCAGTACCTAATTTTTCATCTTTCAAGTCCATGTAATATTAATAAATTGGTATAATTATAAAACTGGTCATTTCTTGAGCCCAAAATACTAGTAAACATTTTGAATTTGTTAACTCCCCTGAGCTAAGACTCCTTAATTACAGTCTAAAATCCAACAAAACCTAAACTTTGATTCATTAATCTTTGGTCTGAAGAAAGGAACTTTTTGAACCAGTTTTCCTTTTGAAAATTAAAATGTAAGCCTAGCCAAGTACATTTTGATGGGGGAGGGTTGGGCTTTCTAGCTGATTTGTTAACATGTTTACTGTAACCGGCACCCAGTACCAGTACACAATTCAAAAGGCATCCTGTGTGAAAATTTGTTTTCCATAGTTTCAGACGTTTCATCTGAACCAGGGAATTCGATAATGTTTTTCTGGCCCATTGATTTTGTTCCGGTGCCCATGTTCACTTATAAATTTTTGATTTAAACATAAATCTGATATCTTAATCTTACAAAAATTACATGTTATTAATCTGACAAAAATTACATGTTATGAAGTTGAAATTTTTTGGATGGATGGGTGATTCTGGGTGGTCCTGGCAACTGCAACTTTCCATACCAGGTCCTGGAGACAGCTGTCCAGATCCCCAACGTTCCAGGATTAAATTCAAAGTCCAGTCTACTGATTTTTTTCAGGTCCGTTATTTTTCTGGATCGTTCCAACAAGAAAAGTGTTTTTTTTTTTACCAGCACATCATGCCTACTGAATTAGTAGGTCATGCTAAGCCCTATAAAATTGCAGATACTGGTGGATTGAATTCGAGTTTGTTGCATACATACATGTGTATGAATTGCATGTGTGACAGTCACTGTGTATACTTGTCATGTGATAAAATTTGTAGATACTGATTATTTCCAATGTTGGATTATATTGGGGACTCGGTTTTAGCCTGACTTTAGATCAAGCTTGAAGCAGCCCATCCAATGACCTGGGCCCTTAAAGCTTGATGACCAAGTCCTCTACATCAGGAGAATGGCTAAGATTTGTCTGTTACCATGGTGTTGGCTGAGATCTGTCCATTACCATGGTGTTGACTGAGTTCTGTCTGTTACCATGGTGTTGGCTGAGTTCTGTCTGTTACCATGGTGTTGGCTGAGTTCTGTCTGTTACCGTGGTGTTGGCTGAGATCTGTCTGTTACCGTGGTGTTGGCTGAGATCTGTCCGTTACCATGGTGTTGGCTGTGATCTGTCTGTTACCATGGTGTTGGCTGAGATCTGTCTGTTACCATGGTGTTGGCTGAGATCTGTCTGTTACCATGGCATTGGCTGAGACCTGTCTGTAACCGTGATATTGGCTGAGATTTGTCTGTTACCGTGGTGTTGGCTGAGATCTGTCCGTTACCATGGTGTTGGCTGTGATCTGTCTGTTACCATGGTGTTGGCTGAGATCTGTCTGTAACCGTGATATTGGCTCAGATTTGTCTGTTACCGTGATATTGGCTAAGATTAACTCTGTTACGGTACCGTGGTATTGGAAGCTGTGATCACCGGTTTCTATGGTGACAGAGGATCCTGAGCTGCCATTGGACAGATTTCAGTGTGTGATGAAGAATCCTTTTGGAGACACTTAAAGTCAAAGTTTATCTTAGTACACAATGTAGCTCTTTGGGAGGTGGTCAAATCAGCCCCCGATAGCTGCAGAATGTAAAATTTGTAAAATTGTTTGTTATTTTGTTGTTGTTTGCCTTCAACTTTCCAACTCTCCATAGTCTGTTCAAATTGTTTGCTGAAATTTAGATACCCAGTTCTTTCTACTTGAAATTTCAGCAGAGCACCTCAGGTCGCAGCTCAATTGTCTTTTTTTTCCTCACCTTATGTTATGCCTGCAAAGAAATGATAACATTTATGATCTGAAGTTGGTAAACTTAAAAAAAGGCTTTCTTTGAGTTCAAATTGCACATGGCTGCAGAATGTGACTGTGTACTATATGTGAATTGTTGCCTCGAACCTTTCAAATTTCCATAGCTGTTTGGATTAAATTAGAGTGTGTGCATGCAAAATGTTAAATGAGGATTTTCTAATCATTTCAACCAGAAAGAAGTTGGTATCTGATTTAAAGCAGATCAAGTTGACCCGAACACTTCAGGTCACAGCTCAATTGTCCATTTTTTTCCTTCTCTCTCACCTAAAATATTACTGCATAGTGTTGCCTGCAAAGTAATGATGACAAACATTTATGATTTCAATGTGGATTTTCAAAAAGCCTGTACTTTAAATTATGGAAATTGCACATGGCTTAAGATTTTTTTTAATAATATGTGATAAGCTTTGCAAAATTGTTTTTTTTCCTCCAGAACTTGCCTCGAACCCCCCAAATGTCCATTACATTGGATAAAAATGGAGTGTGTTTAAAAGTAGAAACAGTTTCAAGTAGAAACAGAGCAAGTTGACCCTCACACCTCAGGTCACAGCTCAATTGTCCATGTTTTTTTCCTTGAGGCTTCTCACATATAAAATGTTACAGGGTGCCTCCTGCAAAGTAATGATAATGTTATGATTTGAATTTGGCTTTATTTGAGTGGTGCAAATTGTACATTACTGTAGAAAAAATGTATGATGGTGATGAAACTTGTAAATTGTTTGATGTTTTTATTCAGAATTTGTCTCCAACTTTCCAAAAATGTTTGGATTAAGTCTGTTCAAGATGTTAGATGAAGATTTCTTTCTTTTTACAACTAGAAAGAAGTGGGTACTTGACTTTCCAGAGATCAAGTAGACCCGCACACCACAGTCACAGCTGACTCAAATGTCCTCTCTCACCAAATGCCCCTAATGTAACTGGGTGTCGCCTGCAAAGAAATGTACTACTTTTAAATTTGGGTTTCACAAATTGCAGTAGCTGCATAATTTGTGTACTACATGTGATGAAATTTTGTTTTTTCCCTTCAGTTATAAGTTTCCTCGAACCTTTCTAACTTTCAATTGTAACTGTTTGGATTAAATTTGAGTCTGTAAAAAAACATAATGATTGATGAATCCTGGATTTCCTTAAAGTTTGTATTTCAAATAGAAAGAAGTTTCGCTGAGTGTCTGACTTTCAGCAGATTAACTTAGACCCACACACCGCAATCTTTTTCATTCCTTCTCTCACCTAATGTTACTGGTTGTTGCCTGCAACAACCTTAATGATAATATTATGACTTGAATTTGACTTTCAAAGGCCACTGAAACTTGTACAAATTGTATGTGGCTTCTGTATGTGGCGTCAGAATGTGTGTACTATATGATGAAATCTGTACTATGTTTTGCAAATATACTGTCATATCATAGTTTTAGCTGCTTCTGAATACCTTAGTGAGATGTAGTTTTTTGTCCTTCCCACATCAAATTGTGCATCAGGCATTGGCCATAGCATGGTTCTGTAGCCATGGCTCACACAACTTTTGTGCCATCACTGCAACAGGGGCTAGTCCACTAACAGTGGTCTCTGTGAATTCAACTCCCATAGTATGCATGCCCAAATTCTGAGATAGCAGCATGCACTATTTTTCTTGGCTCGGGATTGAAATTGGTAGACTTTCATTTGCTAGTAATGTTGTGCAATTGCATGTGGCTGCGAAATGTGTGTACTGTATTATATAAGATGACATTTGTAGAATATATGAATGGTCTTTTTACTGACTTTAGTTTTCAGTTTAAGTCCTTCCCACACCAAACTGTGCATCAGGTATATCTATAGCGTCCAACTCTGTTTCTGTTAGGTGCTAGGCCACACAACTTTTTTTTGGACTAGTCAACTGACAGTGGTCTGCGTGTTCAACTCAGGTAATTTTCTCAAAATAAAAAATGCTGAGTGCTAAGTAGAAAAAGTAGCTTGCACCATTTTTCTCGACTGTTGATTGAACTTACAACCTACAGACGAGAGGCAAACACAGTGACTCTATCCACTTAACCATTGCACTCCTTCACAGAGATTTGTACATTTTCATTACATATTTTCATAATTTGCATACTTGGATTCAATTTCTCTAGGTTTACTAATTCAACTTAGACGTACTGAAATGTAAAGTAACAAAGATTCAGCCTGAGCCTTTCTCATTTGATTTAATTCTCTTATTCCATCAATTTTGATTGAAATTACAGACAACAAATGAAACATTTTCTTGTCAAAATCAGCATGAGTTTTAAAGATTGATCCTAAGTTGAATTCTTTATTGCAACGTGCTTGATCACATTATTGTAACAGTTAAGTGCAATAAAGTCCTTCCATTCATATAATGTACTAGTAATGTACTAGTGTCAGAATTCTCCATTGAAAGGCCACTGTGGATGGTCATCACACCTGAAATGACAGAAGAAAACAGACTTTAAGGTACTTGTAAAGTGCTTTCGAGTCCTTTTTATCACAGTAAGGAGAAAGGGATTATATTATGATAAGGATTAAGGCAATTTATAATGCATTGAAAGTTTATTGTACGTTTTGGCCCAGTGTATTTTTATGTTATCTAACTTGTTACTTATTGTTTGGGAGCCCATGTTTGGGTTGATATTTTCAAAAGTTTGAGGATAGGATTTCCTTGCTACAAGAAAAATATGAATTGAAAGTTGTCATTTAAATTGTAAAGTTGGTTCCCACCAGTAGATTCTTGCATTTTGTCACTGATTGTTTGGAAGCCCATGTTGCTAAGTTTTGTAAAATCTGTGCTCAACAACTACTTCGTATACTGGGTGTAATCCATGAAATCAAATCAACATGGCCTATAACCCTGTGAGTATAAAGATCTGAGGCCTGATAAGACTAATGGCTGAAGATCCCTTGGGACTTCCAACTAAAACAATTAAGATAAAATGAACTTCCATTCCAAACTTGACAATCCTGGCATCTTTGTTGAGTCCTGAGATAGTTTCCATGTCTTCTGTGCTCAGCTCAAAGTCAAAGATCTGGAAAACAGCAACAGTTACTGTACAGTGTCATTAAATGGGGAATCTGTATATTTTCCATGTTTAAATGCAAATTTTTGTTTATATTTTGTGGTTCTTTCACAATGTTATAGGCTATTTACTCATATATCTTACAAAACATAGATCAAAACTTTCATGTATATTAACTGTTACAGATTTCTTCCCAATAACTTGCTTCCTGCTGAAGTTGCCTTTTGGACCAAATTTGTATTTGTTGTTGTGTTAGGCAGACAAAAGGCCAGATGCATTCTGTGGAATGCATGGGTATGAGTTTATTGTATAGTAAGCATTTGTTCTCTGTATCTATATAGCCGGTATAACCCCCCTTCGGCGTAACACACCAGCTTTGCAAGCATGCGACGCGGCAGCAGCTGGATATATTACACCAAAGGACCCGTCACACCTAACTTTTGTCATCTACATGTATCTGCAAGCGTTCTTTGAAACTATCCATACTATGCCCCTACTGTGCTTTAGGTGATAACAAATTCCACTCTACGATATCGATAGTTCTGGGAAAATACGAATTTTTGAACACATCAATCCTAGGTTGGTACAAATGTAACTCTGGTACTTGGAGTCATGGCTGTTTCTTCATTTTTTGACAAATGTGAGAATGGTCGTATATGTAGTCTGGGACATGGTTGTCTGCCTAACACGAACATGACAAATGGAGATACTGTTTTGTGTGTGTCTCTGTCTAGTCTGTCTGTCTGTGTGTGTGTGTGTGTGTGTGTATGTGTCTGTCTGTGTCTGTCACAGATTTATGTGTATCCACATTGCATTCCCCCCTCTTTATTTTTGGCAAGACAGTGACCGCAAAATTTCTACACTTTAGTGATGTCATTTGAACATTTTCCCAAAATTGTATATTTTGCTCCAAACATTCAGAAGTAATTCAGGAGCTTTGGAGATATGTCCAGAAATACTGTAATTCACTAAGTCTTTGTCTTCTTGGTACCAAACTATCGAGGTCTGAGAAGATTTAACTTGTTTTCGGAACTAAGTGTTCACGGTGGCAGCAGGTGCACATGAAAAATTCTCCTATATCATCTGTATCAGTAATGATAAATTCACGTTATATTCGTCACCATGAAAACCGTGAACATAATGAAGTACATTGAAAAAATCAGGAATTACAGTATGTGATAACACACCCCACTTTCTTACATGTACCTGAGAATTCTCCAGGATTCTGGCAGGTGAGGTGCTCTTTGGGACAAGGACCATGCCCCTCTGTACCTGCCACCTGAGGCACACCTGGGGGAGAGGGAACACCTGGTTAGTTGCTGAGTGCTAAGCAAAAAAAGCTGCTTGTACCATGATTTTTAAAGCCTTTGGTATGACTCAGCTAGGGATAAAACAAAGCTCATCCGTTTAACAGTGAAAGTGTGAAACCATGTAAAGTTTTTCGTATGTCGGGTTGAACTTACTGGACTCAAATGACAGTGTTCTGGCCAGAATTGTAGTGTAATGGTAATATTTCTAATAACAAGGATGTTGAGGGTGGTGGGTGTTTGCCCTTCCCTGATGAGATTTTGAAAATGTAAAAAGTTGCCATTCTAAGGATTAGGGGACTTTGCGTTGGTTGAAAATTAGTGGTGATATTTAGGGGTCTTGTTGCAACTTATAGCATGGTGTCCCATTACACACAAAAATGCACCAGCTAGAGTGAATGGCCTGAATGAAAGAACTAAAAAAAAATATACCTGTGCTGGAGTTTTCTTGTGCTTTTCTGCAATTGAAATCACCTTAGGATCCTTGAGGGGACTGACACCATGTAGGCTTTCCTCCCTGGAAGAGATTGTGAGTCTAAACTGTATCTGTAGCCATTACAGGTTTGAGTACCAAGACAGAAAATGCAGGTACAGGGTACAGTTCAGGTCCAGATCTACAACATGTAGATGATCAGGTTCAGGTACCTGAACCTGGATCTTTTTGTATGTGAACTTGTGAATGCAATACAAAAGACAATGGACAAGTTCTCTATCAAGTTTGTTGACTATATATAATGTTGATGGACTGGTAAGCCTTCCAGTATAATCGTTTCATTGTCAATTAGACCGAAATCTAAGACCACTGATTTATTTTCAGCAGAGGTCTTTTTTTCTGAACTCACTGACCAGGCCCAATTAGAAAAAATGGTCTGGTATCCTCCCCTATATACAGTACCCACCCCTTTCGGTCACTGTTTTTTGTCATTTCCCAACATTACAGGTTGAATCTGCCTTAAAGTTTAATATTACACTGCAAAGCGATATTCACAGTGTATAAAAATGTGATTTTGTCATGTCATGAAAATGACTTGGAAAAAAATGTCTGGTGGGAAGTGCGCATCTTCCAACTGTGATTTTTGATCCAGCATGAAGTTTTGTAGGTCTGCAACCAATACCTTTGCATTCTGGCCTACCAGAAATAAGAGGACAGGACTGGCCGCATGACCTGAATATGTTGTCAACTGGATACAAATGTCAATCTGAATGGAAATTTTACAATTCAAAATATCATTTTGCAGTTTGGGCACCAAAATTGTACAATACATTCTTTTAAAGGGCAATAAGTGGCTTGACCTATCTATTACTGAATTGGATGTACATGACTGTGTAACAGTGATCTGTAAGCTGTAGCATATCAAAAACACCCAGAACTGGATCAGAATCTGTATAGTATATTTCTACCTTAAGTTTATCCTATTCAGCGGTAATGTTACACTGGTTTCACAGCATCAAAATCCTTGTCTTGCAATTACTATTTGATCAATGTGTATTGAAATAGCTTATACAGTACCCAGGTCTGCCAAGCGGGCTGAACGCCGTGATGACGACGTTGTTGTCCGCAGCACACTTCAGAAGCTTGCTGCACACCAGGTAGGGGTGAGACTCCACCTGGAGATAGGGAGAATTAAGATGTACTGTAAAAGCAGAAATGTTCCCGATGATTTTATGTTTGCAGTTTTTGCGTTGCAAATTTACTGCGAACTCAAAACCACCACAAACATTTTTCCATGGCAGTAACAGACTACAGTGCATGGTGCTGCGAATAGTTCTTTTTCCCACTACTGCAAGATTAAATCCCTGCAAATTTTAAAAGCACTTACAGTATATTCTGTATATATCTCTGGTATAACTGCCCTTCGAGCTTTGCAGGGACGTGGCGTGGCAGCAGCTGGTTATTATTCACTGAACGACTTGTCAAACCTAGCCTTTGCACATCTGACTGCAAATGTTGTTTGAAGCTATCTAGTGAGGTCATGCATAGAAGAAAATACTGTTTGGGTGTGGGTGAGTGGGTGGTTGGTTGGCTGTGGGGGCTGTAACAGTGGGGTTCCTGAGCTGCCAAAGGGTTTCAGACCTTTTGGTGCAGTGGTTTGCGGTGTTGGGTTTGTGTAGCCTGAGTATCATCCTCTGTAGTGACCACTGGCTCAATACTGTCGCGTGCTATCCATGGTTAAACCCCCTTTCCACTAGGACAGCGCTCTCACAGCGACCTCTCTGCGACCTAAAATTTTACAGATCGCTCAACAAATTCTATAGAAAAGAAACAAATCTTTTTACACTCTCTTTGTGATTTGTTGTCCTCTCAGTCACACTTTTACGTTTTATGTACCCAGTGTGAAAGCTGGGGTTACACATATCCTATTCAGGTCGCAGTGAGAGTGCAGCACGATCGCCATCTCAAATGCGATACATTCTCATTAGTACTTTTAAAAGCTATATTGATCCTAGAAATTATTGATCACATTAATAGCAAAATCTATAGTTCCTATTGGCTGAGAGGATCATTCCACTTACTTGATCGACAGCTAGTTTGATCCTCCCATTGGTCAGATTGTTCAAATCAAGTTGAAGTAACCTTATAAGGTAAATTCTGGGAGGAGCTTACTTGATTGACAGCTGGTTTGATCCTCCCATTGGTCAGAACCTCCTCCATCTGTGAGATGTTGAAGTTGGACACACACGATGGCCTTCACCAGTCCTGCATACACAAGCTTCTCCATGGCCTGAAAAAAGATGAAAAAATTAAATTATATAATAACTGATAGGGAAAAATAACTTGTTTTTGCTGATGTGTTCTTATTCCTTCATTTTCTTCTTCAGTACTTACACAGTAGTAGCTGTTCAATATGAACAATGACAGGGTATTTTCGAGGTGACCTGATTTGGAGGATAGGGGTAACCAAGGAGGTTGAACAAGGGGCTTATAATTCAGCCTCCTTGGGGTAACAGTTCAGTTCAGTCATCCATATCAGTTGAGATATGCTGTTTAAGTTGAAGTGTAAGGTGTAGTTTCTAAAATATGCATTATGTCTAAAAAGCAGGTAACGGGGGCCGCCCTAAGACGGTCACCGTCGTAAGACGGCACGGATTTTTTGCTGATCTGATTATCCATAAGTACACCGTGTTTGTTGCCACTGATTATGCTGATTACAAAGGTAAATGAACCAAGTCCATGCCACAGCTTTAATTTGCATTCCAAGTATACTTTAACATGTTTACTTCATGTTTTTTTAAAAACAGAATTCTAACAGTAATGTTGACAGTGCTGAATCACTGCGGTCACCGGCCTCTGCGTATTGGCGGCTCGTGTCGCTAGCTATACGAACTCTTCCAGGCAGTCACACAACTGCCATGATACACATAAATAAAGCTCCATAAAACACTATGAATATGGGTCTTCAATTTTTTTTTGAGTAGAAAAGCAACCAAATGGAAGCGACATAAACATTGCCACCACTGTACTCCCAAGGGAGTGTGGCCGTGAAGGTGGCAACTAGAGAACGGTCCAAAGATTTATTTGACTGTAACAAATGATTCGTGCTGTCTATGAAAATAAGACTTGATAGAGAGATGTAGATAATATTTTCATATAATCAGACAGAGTTTTGTTGATGTTGGTGGTGTCTTTTTTTTGGAATGGTTTTTTTAATCGGGCATTCACAATCAGTGCATTCAGCCCATTGCCCGTAAAAACATCAGCTGGATTGTACAGGTACAGCCTTCCTCATGCGACAAGAAGTACATACAGTCACGATTTTACTGTCAAAAGAAAGCTAAAATATCATACTATTAATTTTTTTCTGTGTACTCAAATTTACCACTTACTTCTGAAGAGAGCAAAATGTAAAAAAAAGCGTACCGAGTTAGGCACACTGTCCAGCGTAGCACAAAATTGGAAGGTTACATATACAAAATTGTCTCACAGTGTTTGCCGCTTGTAACACGCAGCGCGAAAGGGTCATGAACCACATGAATGCATTTCTTATTCAAGTATGTTGTTGAAATCTATGTGTAAAAAATTCAGTCATCAAAATTTGATCACTCTCAGGCAACTAGCGATGGAGCGTCATGAGTTTGAGCACAAGAAAAAGCGTACCGTGTTGGGGCACCTCCCGTTATACATAAACTTTTTGGCGAATCTTATTACCTGGATGTCTAACCTACATCGACGTGTGTGTATGTCGACTGAGAATATCATTGATCATTTTCTTAGGATTAACATTAAGAATATATTGCAAAATGCATCAGTAAATAAGGCAAACCCCACCCACAAAAAAATTTCCCTCCCTCGAATCTTACTGACCTCATTAACATAATTTATGCTATTTTCAAAAACAGACAAAGATTTAGGTAGATACACTGACAATTCTGAAAACCTAACATATTTTCATTAGCTTAAACCTTCAAATAACACTTGTACGCTAGCATTTCCACCAATGTTAAGTAAATCTTATGGTTTTTAAAACCTAATAGTAGTGAAAGACCATACAGAGTATATGATATGTTTTGGCATCAATAACGATGCTGACCTAGAAAGCTTTATTACGTCATTTCCGGAGTTAATCCGTTAATTCTAATTGTTTTTGGACGCCCATGATTGACGCTTTCAATACATGGGTGGATTTACACACAAAGGAAGTTGTCTGAGTCTAGCGGTAGGCCGCCTGCCAAGGAATTGTTGTCGTGGATGTTATAAAGAGTCAACAGATAATGGCTACCCACTGCGCTCAGAAAATGCCCCCGTCAGCGCACACTCATGGCCCTATCAAGAAACATGTTGAGATTGAGAATAATTATAGACACATTGTCTTGTTACGGTATCATCCTGTTCTGGTCATTTTCTAAGAGCCTTTTTTGTCCTCTAATAATCTATTAGGCTAAAGGGTCTGCCTGCTTTTTTCCGTAAGACATAGCCTATTTTTATTTCCTCGTAGGGAAAACCATCTTATCTACGTAATTCGTAGCGAGGCGACCAAATTTAGCATAATTGCCTTCCTTGATTAAGCGAAATACATAGGGGGTTCTTCTGAATTCAGCGTAAATCATTGTCAGGACCCCCCATGCAGACCCAGCTATTATAAAGGCTAGAGCAAGGCTGTTCTGCAGAATGCATTCAGTAAGCTTAATCTCCTGATCATTGTGATACAGACCTTATTAACATAATCTTTGCTATTTTTTAAGACTAGACACAATTTGTAAGTAACTGCTGACAATTCTGAAAACCTAACATAGCTGATGTGCTTTATTTTTTACATAATACTTATAAGCAGGATTTTCCACCAATGTTTGGTAATAATCTTCCAGTTTTAACAGCCTGTATTGTAGTGGAAGACCATAAAGTGTATATGATGCATTTTGGCATCAACCATGATGCTTGCATGATCAACTTTCTACACGATCCTGGCGGATTTTGGTTCAACATCTAATCTTCTAATTTTTGGACACCCATTGGCGCCTTGAATGGCTGCCTTTCAATGGGTGGATCTAAACACAAAGGAAGTTGTCTTTTGATCAATCTAGCTCCACAGGATAAGTGTAAATGCAGAAATGTTCGTGGTGGAATAATGTTTGCAGTTTTCACGGTGACCACTTCACCGCGAACTTAAAACCACCTCGAACATATTTCTATTATGGTATTAGACTGCAGTCTATGCATGGTGTTACCGCGTAATTAAAACCACCGCGAAAAGTCCTTTTCCCGCTACCGCGAAATTAAATCCCCGCAAACTTAAATGCATTTACAGTACTTTGGCCTTAAAGGCAAAAAAGACCAAATTGAATCTATATTCTCTGCAACAGCTAATTTTTCGTTCCTTTAAATATGCTGTTGACAACTAATATTCAAGCCTGTCATTAATGATGCGCACTGGCCTTACCGAGAAACATTTTGAGATTTAGAATTAGAAAAATATATTGTCTTGTTTCATCCTTTCTAAAGAGGATTCTTATCCTCTAATATATACAGGCTAGAGCAAGTCTGTTGAAAAGAATGCATCAGTAATAATATACTAAAGTAAGCCTAACCACATCCACTAACTCAAATATCAATCCCTGATGATTTTGGTATAGACCTTATTAGCATGATTTATGGTATCTTTAAGACCAGAGAAATTGTAAGTAAATGATTTCTGAAAACCTAACATAGTTGATGTGCTTTATTTTTTACAGTACACTTGTAAGCAGGAAGTTACACCAATGATTCAGGTAAATCTTACGGTTTTAACAACCTGTATTGTAGTGGAAGACCATATAGTATATGTGACGCATTTTGACATCAATCATAATGCTAGCGTGATCAACTTTTACGATACAGAACCTTCTTGGATTTGTTCTTTTCATATTTTTTGTACACCCATTCAGCGGCCTTTGGCGCTTTTCAGCGGCCTTGGCGCTTTCAATAAATGGGTGGATTTACACACAAAGGAAGTTGTACAGTTAAGGTCTCATTGATGTATTACTCCGCGAGTGGGTACCCTAAAATAGATCCGAGCCAAAAACTAAACGGCTGTATAGACGCATGTTTTTAGCGGTGAGAAATTCCCTTTTAGCCAGCGGAACTGATATCAAAAGTTAGATTGGTGAAAGCTTGTTTGTACCTGAAGAAATTAGCAGGTAAAGCTTTGCAGCCGCGCGCTAGGTCGGAGGTACACAGTCCTGGGTTCCGAGTGGTGCGGTTGTACACTAGCAGCGAAAAAGTGCCTTTTGTGGGAATTAACTAATCGTAGTTTGTAATTGCTATAAAAAAAAGAACCAGCCGTATAGTTGACGTTGGCAATTTTTTCCCACGATATAGGATAAATGTGCTCAACATAGAATGAAAAATCTGCTAAAATTTTACTTACTAATATAGCTTCATTATGAACGCGGCCATGTAAACCACGAATTATAACATAGAAGTCTATGGGAAGAAGAAACTCATCAATGAGACCCTATTACAGCTAAGGGCACAACCCGCCGTACGTGCAAATACGTGCTGTCTATGTGCCAAAACGTGTGCAATATCTTTTGGGATCCGTAAGTGGTAAGTACGGCGCCTCCGTACGAACTCGTAGGGAATCCGACGGATTTTGGAGCACACAGACACGCCGTAGAACTTTACAATGTACGTGCAGGCAGGCAAAACTTTGTGTGCCATCGGGCTGCGGATTCGCCCCCCGCACGTGCCAGTACGGGCAACGCGCCTGCCCTGCACAGCCTGAACGTTTTCAGAAATACATGGCCGACGTGGCCTCCCAAAAAAACGGACGGACAAATTGCATGTATGGCGGGTTGTGCCCTTAGCTTAAGTAAACACACTCTCTTTTCATCAGTCTATCCTCTAACAGGCTTTTTGTAGACCTTATTAACATAATTTATGCCATTTTTAAGACTTAAGACAAATTATAATAAATGCTGAGAATTCTGAAGAAAACCTAATATAGTTTGTGTGCTGAAACCTTCACATAACACTTGCAGTCAGGACGTTTTGCTTGTGTTTTGTAATTTCTAAGATTTTTACAGGTTGTGTTGTATTGAAAAACCAAAGAGAATATGTGATGCACATTGGATGCATTCAAGATGCTAGCTATCATTAACTTCACCAAACCGTACATCATTCCCTATAATTACTAATTCGAATTATTTTTGGAAACCCATGATTGGCGCTTTCAATACATGGGTTGAATTAAACATGAAAGAATGTTTCTACCATGCATGATGTACTCGCGATGGACAGTTGATTATTATCATAACAAAAGACTTAACAAATAGCTAGTGTTGGCTATATCTAGACTAGGGGTGGGTACCGGTACAGAACATTCAGGTCCAAAGGATCAGGTCCAGGTCCGAACCTGGACCTGATTCAGTATGACTCATACCAATGGTCCATTTCACTACAAAGAAATCTGTTTGGTGGAGTATTAGACTTACACTAGCATTTTAAAATCCTACAACGCTAACTGCACCTGTACGATTGGCTGTAAAACTTGGTAGAAATTACTATAAACTCTACTCTACTTCACTACTTGTTATTTTCTTCAACCTGCAAGCGCCAAAACATGTGAATGTCTGATACGATAATTTGTTAATTTTCTAATCGGTCCAACATCTGGTCCACCTTATCTTTTCAGGTCTGGCTTTTCTGGACCGGTCCAATAAGAAAAAATGGTTTTGTAAGTACGCTGTACCGATACCCAACCCTAATCTAAACAAGTTGGCTTTGACCAACGACATTTTATATATAATGTGTGTTGAAAAAGACCGGTTAAAAGGTTCCAAAATGGAAGGAACATGTTATATTCTGCCCTGCCCAATCCTCATTATCATAATTTATGCCATTTCCTTATAAAGCTCAAAATTTAAGTTAATGTAAGAATTCTGAGTAATTCACACACATAAAACCTTTTATTTCATTTGTAATTAGCAATGTAGTCAGCAACAAATATATGTTTTGTAGATATTTTTGTGAATAGCCAAGAAAATTCTAGAAGAAACCGCAAAATGTACCCTATACTTCTTGTATTTAATTATGAGGAATGCCAACAACAAGCATTTAATGAAGCTAATCCCCATACTGGGGGGTCATTATGATCCGATTTAATCAAATTTTTGAACACCCATGTTGGCGCTTCAACATGGGTAGAAAGAAACAAAAAGCATGTTTATTGGTAAAGTGATTAAACACAAGAGTAGAACCACTCTTAGAAAGGCCTACTTAGTACTGTAAATGCAGAAACTTTTGCACTGGTTTAATGTTCACGATTTTTGCGGTAGCTGCTTCACTGCGAACTTAAAACCACTGTGAACATTTTTCCTTTACAGTGATGTATGGCAACTTTAGCTTTAGTAGGTCTTGACGAGACCTGGAAACGATTTTGGGCCCCCTAGCAGCTTGTTATGGTACTGAAATGGAACTTCTAGGTTTGGCTATGATTGTTGCGAGGTAGAGAGCTCTTGAAGGTGGTACTGCAACTTATATTAAGAGTCACATACATGGTACAGACAGGCCAAGGTAGTCTTTTGCCTCCCCGACCAAAGTCAGGTACCCATTGTTACACCTGGGTGAAGTGAGGAAGGTTGACTGTAAAGTGCCTTTCCTAAGTGTACAGCAGCCACTCATGCAACTGGCCACATGTGACCACTATAGAGAGAAAATGTAAATAGACCACAAGCAATAAGTTATTTGCAAACTCAAAATCTTTGCAAATTATGATCATTTTTAAACCTAGTGCAGGGTGACATACGGCTGCTGTATGGTCACAATAGGCAGTGTTTGTGTACATTGTATCTACGGGGCTGGACATTGCACCACCATGTTAGACAGGTGGCTGCTATTTACTGATGTCCATGGGAAAAATTTCAAGGGACTGACAAAAAGTGACCACAGCTTATAGCCAGGGATCGATGTGCAAAGAGAGCTCTTGAAGGTGGTACTGCAACTTATATTAAGAGTCACATACACGGTACAGACAGGTAGTCTTTTGCCTCCCCGACCAAAGTCAGGTACCCATTGTTACACCTGGGTGAAGTGAGGAAGGTTCACTGTAAAGTGCCTTTCCTAAGGAAACAATAAGGCCTAGGAAAAAAATGTTGTGTTTCCTGTTTCAGTCCTGAAAAAATTAGGGTCGGTAGGTAGGGATTATCTTTTTTTTTTCTTTTCTTTTTTTTTTAGGCTGGCCAAAACTCTACTGATACATATTACAATACACTTGAACAAAGTAAACTGAAATACATGATGACACTTGTCTTTCAATGTCAAACTTGCATGATAGATACATTTATCCTTCATTAGATGGGACAAGCACTATTTTACTTCAATAGGAAGCAGGCTGAATGAAAATTCTAACTGGAAGCTATGTGACTCCACTGCCCACCCAAAAAAAAGTCTAGGGTCGGCAGTTTTTTTTAGGGTAGGTAGGGAAACAGGAAACACAACATTTTTTTTTCCTAGGCCTAACCTGGAATCCAGTTTACTACTGGCTCGACCTACCGTAGTTAGTGCAAGCTTTGTACTGGGCCAATGTAGCTCCCAGCCGCTGGTGTATTCGGCCACACCTGGTAGGATTTTCACGCGGTTAGATGGTTTAGCCCAGTGGGATAATTTGTCGGCCACACTCCCGCCGTGCAAAACTCGTACCGGGTGTGAAAGATTACCCCGGCGATGGAAAGACCCTCCTGTCCCGCAGGTAGCCTGGCCAATCCACGGTAGACTGGATTCCAGGTTAAGGACACAATGGCGGGGGCATGGCAAACTCGGGACCTATAGATTCAGTGTCGAATGCTCAAGTACAAGTTTGGACCCCCTACTAGTTTATAAAATAATAGAGAACAGTCTTACCTTCCATGTGTCCATGAAGGGAACATCAGGAGTAGCCAGTACTGCTCGGCCATTCTCGTCTTTAGGATAGTACACATCCCCTCTCTGTGAACAAGGAAAGTGTGTAGATTGACTAGACGTTAAGAGCCACAGACATGCTTTAGGCCAAGGATGTCCTTGTTTAGAATAGATCAAAGGGGCTTGCATGAATAAATGAGGGAAAATGAATCATACAAGTGAAGTCAGCCTGCTTGACTTAAACGATACGTTCAACTGCTGTCTCTTTGTTGAATTTAGCAAAAAAGCTTTGATGGTACAGTCAAACCGGTGTACAGCAGCCACTCATGCAACTGGCCACATGTGACCACTATAGAGAGAAAATGTAAATAGATCACAAGCAATAAGTTATTTGCAAACTCAAAATCTTTGCAAATCATGATCATTTTTAAACCTAGTGCAGGGTGACATACGGCTGCTGTATGGTCACAATAGGCAGTGTTTGTGTACATTGTATCTACGGGACTGAACATTAATTGTGCCACCATGTTAGACAGGTGGCTGCTATAGACTACTAGTATTTACTGATGTCCATGGGAAAAATTTCAAGGGACTGACAAAAAGTGACCACAGCTTATAGCCAGGGATCGATGTGCAAAGGTGGCCGCTGATACAGTTTAAGATTTTACCAGTTATATATATCATATGGTGGGTTAGATAATTATTCCACTGACACAACTGTCCACCAGCTTCTATCAGTTTTGAGTGTAACGTTACAGAGATATAGCATAGAATCGGATATAGATGTTGATTTATTTTAATTAACTTAGACAAGACAGAATGCAAACCTACCGTCCATGCTACAGGGAAGTGCATGAGGTACAGGTCCAAATAGTCTAGTCCCAGGTCGGTTAGGCTCCTCTGACAGGCTGGTAGGACATCATCGGGGTGGTGCCTCGTGTTCCACAACTGAAACGGGAGAGACAGAAATTTGATTCAAAGTAGGACAGAAAGTCCATAAGTGATGTTAGGTTGCGTAATCAATCCTTTTTCATGTAGGCATGCGCTTTCTGAAGAAAATAAAAAAAATAAGCTACATTGCTTTTTTTTCACTGACAGTATTAAATCATGCTATCTAAAGAGACAGTAACTGTAGACGTTATAGAGAAGGAAAGAAAGATAATACCACCAAGAAATACAGTATCTGTAGGAGAGAGATGAGGAAAGGAAAGAAATCACGCCACTAAGATTAATAATAGTTGGGCATAGCTAGTTGGTGAAAAGTAGTAAGCTAAGAGAGATGCAAATAAGGAAGGAAAATGATCACGCCACCCATGTTGGTTTATGTTGTATTTAGTTAGACTAACACCCCTATGTTACGTTGGTTCCGTCCGATAGTCAGTCCGACCACCGACTCCTACTGTACGCCATGTTGGAATAAAGCTCCTCAAGTTAGTTGCACTTGTGTCGCCCGTGAGTCGCTCCCTTTAGCGGCCCTTGTGGTCTCATTGATGAGTTTTTTCTTCCCATAGACTTCTATGTATTAATTCGTGGTTTAAATGGGCGCGTTCATAATGAAGCTACGTGAAATTTCAGCAGATTTTTCATTCTATGTCGAGCACATTTACCCTATACCGTGGGAAAAAATTGCCAATGTAAACTATACGTAGGAACTTTTTTTATAGCAATTACAAACTACGATTAGTCAATCCCCACAAAAGGCACTTTTTCGCTGCTATTGTACAACCGCACCACTCAGAAACCACGACTGTGTACCTCCGACCTAGCGCGCGGCTGCAAAACTTTACCTGCTAATTTCTTCAGTTACAAATAAGCTTTCACCAATCTAACTTTTGAGATCAGTTCCGCTGGCTAAAAGGGAATTTCTCACCGCTAAAAACATGCGTCCGTGCAGCCGTTCATTTTTGGCTCGGATCTCTTTTAGGGTCCCCACTCGCGGAATAATACATCAATGAGACCTTGTACCTAACCGGTGCATATACATGTACATTGCAGTACGGCGCAAGTTTTCTACCAACCCTTCTGTTTTCATCTTTAATTCTGAACCACCAGCTACATTTTTATCCTATATAAAATATAGCTTAAAATACATTCATCAAACACAAATATGCATCAAGTGTAGATTACTGTAAACAGGTTGATTTTTTTGTCAAGACTTGAAGGAGTTCCCCCACCCCTTCCTCCCTACATCTGCTTGGATATTACAGTGAATGAGGCGTTGACGAATCGGCTGCTAACCTTACTGGTGATGAAGATATCCTTCCTCTCCACCACAGATCCGACCTTCTCCTGTAGCGCCCGTCCGACCGCCTGCTCTTCCGCGTAGGATTCCGCATTGTCGATGTGACGGTACCCCGTATCTATGGCAACCTTCACGGCTTCGTAGATTGGTTCAGTGGAAGTCTGCAAATCAAAGAATAATTAGTCATTAAATTATCTGGTGTATTTGCAGCCAGTACTAGTAGGTACCCAATGTGTTGAGTAATGAGGCTGATTTACATGCTCGAGGCACCTCTTTGAATACGGAATCCCCGTTTTACGTCCTATCCGAAAAATGAATTGTGTGAATTCTTGGTCTGGCTACAGCATCCGGTCGTGTCTAAGTGGTCTCTCACCCAAGTACTGACCGGACTGCACGTTGTTTAGCTTCCGAGGTCCAAGGGATTGGGTGTACCATCATCATCATCATTGGGTGTACCAATGT
Organism: Branchiostoma floridae; assembly: GCF_000003815.2. Classification (NCBI taxonomy): domain Eukaryota; kingdom Metazoa; phylum Chordata; class Leptocardii; order Amphioxiformes; family Branchiostomatidae; genus Branchiostoma; species Branchiostoma floridae. The sequence continues at coordinate 441,794 of NW_023365701.1, forward strand.
GCTACCAAACCTGTGTCTACACAATCTCTTGTCGCTAACTGGGGGCAGGCAGCTAGGAGTGTAACAGTGGGGTTTAAGTGTCACCAACTCACCAGTCTGATGGGTCCAGACCTTTGGCCTTGTAGTGCATTGGGTTTGTGACAGACAGGGTTCGGCATGGGTTCTAATCCCAGGAGTCAGAATATAAGTGCCATGCCCTTTGTATTTCAGGAGCACGATTTAGTAACGCAGATTTCTGACTCATTGCAGCCGCAGCAAAAACATAAATTTCAACATCTATAGTAGTGCGAGGGTTTGCATGGTAAGGGCTACCCTCCTGAGGTGTCGCCAAAAATTATACATAAAACGGAAACAGTCTACAAAATCATTGAACCAATTTACCTGCCAAGTTCCTACCGATCCCGGCCCTGTTCCTAGCCCCAGCAGAGGCATCTGTGCCCCGGTTCGGAGTGTGGCTGCAGGCAGGGCCATGTTGGGGGCGTGCCGAGATATGTACCTGAGCAACTGTCAACAAAAACAACAGAACAAAGCTTCAGTTGGAAGTGAAGGAAGCATATAAAATCTGTACCAAGTTTGGTCAAGTATCTGTGACTAAGACGGTGCTATTCAAGATAAAAATGGATTTCCATGTTGGAACACAGCAAGCTATAAGTCTATAATAGCTACGAGCCTGCACATGGGACAACCTAACGTTACATAAAATGTAAACAAAGAATCATGGTAGAATGTGAGAAGAAAATATTACATTTGTGAGCCTAGTCATGCCAAATTCGGCGACGGTTGGTTGTTGCAGTGCCCTTCCAGTTCTCAGAAAAGTGTAGACGAGCTAGCTAAAGGAATTGTACGTCCAGTTTCGCAAGAAAGAACAGAGTAATGCATGCAGCAGTCTGCAAAACTACCTACCAGTGTCCCAAATGAAATGCTTACAAAAGACAACGAGGTAGAAGCGACACCTAGCGATCGCTATCCACATAGCAGCAATAAGCAAACACTCGTCGGAGACTTAAATTGCATAACACCTGAAACTATGTAGACATGGCGTGTTTTGAATTGATGTTTGGGTTTGTTAATATCAACTTTTAGCTGATATTTTGCCAGTTATTCATAAGGAGATCTTACCTACACTTGACAATACATACTCTCTCTTTGTCAGTCAGTCTATACATACCTAAGTATGTACATTATGCAGTACGTTCTAAGTTTAAGTTTGACTGCCCCCTAGACCTTCAGCTAAATAATCAAGGATCCTGTCCACATTGGTACCCTTTAACTTTTACTGAATTGCATTGAACAGTTAAACGAAGTTTTAATTGTGTTGTCCATTTGCAAATACATGTACGACAAGTTTAATGCCCCCTACCTGTAACTGATATGCTTAAATGTTTGTGGCCATTCGTACTCGTGTTTTACCTGTGGCTTTGTTCTAATTTCAAAAGAGACCATGGCGTTCAAAAGAAAGACCGCGAACTCAATATACCTCGTGCCATCTTAAGTCCACTCGTGTATCTAAACCGTGGACGTAGCCAACGTCAACAAGGCAACCGCGGCAACACCCGCTGGCCAAAACAGGTACGTTAACAGTTACTAGGTACGTTAACGTTCACTTGTTACATCGACAGAAAAATAGAGCAATTTTCATGCTCTTCTAGTAGACTACACGCTACGACTTTTTACGAAACGCGCATGTGTACCATGTTGTATGTACATGCCTTTGTATGTATCGTCATGAGGTTTTGTTTACCGTTATAATAGTAACTATCTAGACATTGTAACTTTCTGAATTACATTGTACTACTAAGTATACATTTGTTCAAAAATCAAGTCCCGCGTGGTTTTAATACATAACGGACACAAACTTACTATATGTGGTATGATGAACAGGTGGTCTTTGCCACTTGTTTGTATACTAGCTAAGTTAGCACGAAATAGCGCGGGTGACCATTATATGCGTTTTGCATTGCATAGGGTTGGCCTAGTAGTGACACCATGAATAAAGTGCCTGGATTTTTCTACCTCGTTTCAAGGAGGTTATATCACCTCCTTGCTCGTTTGTTATCACATGCAACTCAAAATATGTTGTTACACTATTAACTACGTGTGTTCATCTAGTACTAAAACGGCCAATAGTGATTATGCCCATGTCTTAAACGTGATCCATTCTTAGATAAGATCACTGTCATCTTAAGAAATTATTGTGTTTCTTTAAGGATTGATCTTCAGTTATCCTGACCTGTGACAAGTGAACCATGGGCTGCTCGGGGAGCAAAGGGGAAGCCAACGGTACGAAGGTTTTGTTATTTTAGTATGATACACCACAAATTGATAATATACAAGCATAAAATGTGACGTATACACTTGTTCGCACACGGACACATACGCACAGATAACATACACATACGTGTACACATACTCACACACACACATGTACACACACACGCACACACACACACACACATATGCGCACACACATACACACACACACACACACACAATCGCACATACATGCACCGTGAAACATATACACACAAACCGTGACAATACTAATAGTTTAATTGCACGAGCTTACTGGTTTCTTGTGGGGCTGTAGAAAGGTTATAAGGTCACGAGACAAATAACCTTGTTAAACTGGTTAAAACCGCCGCTTTCTTCCTACACGCAGGCGCAATCAACTCATCAAGACATGTGACAAATATTCCCTTTATTCTTATGATTTATTTTCACTATGAAGAACAACTCAAACTAAGATGCCGTAGGGGGTAATAAGGACATGTGACTTCATCATTTAAAACATGTGGTCTCAACTACGTTATACTATCTCGTACTAAAGTTCACACTACTCCGACACGACTACATATACGTGACGCGCACGTATAAGGTGTCTTACTTTGTTCGATCTCACTTTAATTCAACGTAAGTTGAGTTCTCGGTGACTCTTTACTTCTAAATAGATGTTTTTTAAAGTCATGCTGGTAATTTATGTAGTAAGACAAGTATCACAATTGAAGACAAATATTCATACCCCATTCGTATGGAATTGTACTACAAAGAACGATTCCAACAGAAATGCCGCAAGGGTCCACAAATATAGGCATGTGACCCCAATTAAGAAGAAAGCCACACCCCTTTCACATTTATAAGGTCCTTCTCTTATCAATGCCCACTCTTTCTGGTCAGGTGAGGTAAGGTTTGTTTGATCTCTTCGAACACAAGCTCTCTGAGACTCTACTCTTTTTCGCGGGGTGGTTTTAAGGTGTACAAAAGGCGCTCTCACGGTGCGGTGTTACATATAAAATCTCAAAGCAGACGTATACGTATACGTCGTTATTTTATAGTCTAGTTTGATCGCCTTTTACATGGTTTAATTGTTGATAATTGTTTGGTTACTTAAGCATTCTTGGAGACGGAAAGAAGTCTATCAGACAGATTCAGTAAGGATCCGGCACAGTCTCGATGTTTACGCCTGTTTTTTCAGCATTCAGTACGTCTTCTATGTGAGGAGTTGTCGTCATCACTATCTTTATTCGTTGATCAAGGTTAGACATTTAGGCTAACAATGTTTAAAAACAATTCAATCTCCGCAACTGGAACTTCCGCTGAAGTACCATGGACAACCGCTAGGAGGTCTATTATCAAACTTTGTTTTCTCAATGGTTGACAGTGAATTGAAATGGACTTTGCACGGGTTGTCAGTGTTGCACTAAGCGTGGCTTACGTAATGGCAGTGTTTGGTGATTTTGAATGTTTGTCAAGTGTACGTGTATGTACTCTACATCCCGACCTGATGCCCTTTAACCTAGATTTTAGCGATTCTGCACAAATCTGGCTTTACTACATTGAATGTCCTGTCATACATAGCCCTTGCGTATCTCAATACAAGTGTAGTTTAAAATCATCATCTAGTTCACCTCCCCTACTGTAGTTGGTAGCGACGAATTCCACACTTTGATGGTTCTGACACAGTTCTAAGGCTGACGAGGGCATAAGAAGTTTCAAAGGTAAGAAATGGTAAGGTGTGTCATATGGTGTCATGAAAAGGTCACACGTTGATATCGCCATCTAAAGAGAGGCCGGTATTGTACTGAATTGAAACGTGTTGCACGCTTCGATAGTTTCAAGGGCTGCTCAAACGTTGAAGATCGCGAGTGCAGAAGGAAACTTTGTGTTCTCGCATGTGGTAGAAAGGTAAAGTCACACATGTTCAAAGCTTTGGGATAGATCAAAGACTGTTCCAACTTTGACGAGGACTATATAGCTTAGTAAAAGCCAAACGGTTTAGATAATGAAAAGGTAAGGTGTGTTTTGCTATGCTGTCACGGAAAGGTCGTAGGTGTGTCACAACTTCTAATGTAATCAGTCACGAACCTTTTTCTGTCTCGGTGAACAATGTAACAAGTGACCGTGACAAATACTCTCACCCGACTTGTCGTGTTGTCAGTAAGCAAGGGTTTATGGCGAGAGCTGTTTGAAAACTCTTCCTGTCCTCTCAGTGAAGAGGCTGTGCTAAGCCATAAGGTAAGTCTGTTAGCTAGGTGTGTATCTTAGCTCTAAGGTCGCTGTCATGTCTAAGACTTGGCTCAAACTTCTTTAATTTGTCGGAGTAAACTCGAAGGCCACCGAGTTTTTTCTCCGTATTTCTGGTGATTGGTTTTCATTCGAAATTCGTTGTCTCCTGACACCCCTATCACGGTTCCATAGGGAGGGCTAAAGGGGTATAGTCCCGGTCGGTTTCTGAATTTTGGAGGACACCAGCTCTCACAATCGTGCTGCAGGCACATTTGCGAGAACGTACCAAAATAATAGCCTCTACCAGGCGCCGTGGATCGTTGGTCAAATAGTAGAAATTGGACAAACAGAGGGAATAGTTTGTTTGGGGAGTCGGTCGGATTCGCGGGCCGTGTACTGATACTCTACTACTTTTTTTAGTCGTTTTTATCGGGCTTTCTATGTTGGCATTTGGAGTACGCCAGCCAAAGTTAGGTTTTGACAATGCAAGGTACAAATACAAAATAGAAAGCCCGATAAAAACGACTAGAAAAACGTTAAAAAAACAGCCGGAGCCTAACCTCTGCTTGGATAGTAGTCCTACTCTCCTAGCACACTGCTAGTATTCCCTCTATTTGTTAAATTTCTACTACATGTACATGTTTTTGACTAATTTCTACTATTTGCCATCGATCTACTGAGACTGGTAGAGACTACCAAAATAAAAGAAGTTCCAAAACGAGATAAAAAGTAAACAGCTGTCTCGTGATCGTCACAAGCTGATTATGCTTGACTAGTTTCTATGCTGAAAGTAACCCCGCCATTTTGTTCCCAACCTTGTATGTTAAGTTGTCTCAAGGTCTGATAGAATGTCCTTGGTTATCTGCACATTCCTGTGACGCTTTGCACAGTGTAGCGTCAACGTAAATTACCGACAACAACTGCTATCCAAGCAGAGGTCAGGCGCCATCTCGTTTTGGGCGTCTTTTATTTAAGGAGTTTTGTCGGCTTTTCTATTTGTTTGTTTTTCATTGTAGACTAGTTTACATAAAGGTGGCATAATAGAACGTCCAACCAAACACTAGCCGAAGCCCAGTTTGTTATTAGTCTAGCACAAACATGAACTTCGGCACTCTTTATATAAACACCTCTGTTCTTAAATACTCATAGTGCACTCATTGCACTTGGAAGCTGAGATTTTCTACTGGAGCCTTGCCTGGTACTGCAAACTAATTGCACCATTTATAGTGCCAAATCAAGTGGAGAAATCTGTAACAAATACGTTGTAGGTCTGGCATTATTAGAAATCAGAAACTATGTCAAAACTATGCTTCACAACGCCAGCCCAATGTTTTGTTGTTCTTGATGATGTTTTATGATGAAATGATTTCATCTGCCGTTTTCTCAGATACACGTCGCGGCACGACTACAAAGATGACCTGTCCTGTGGTGAAACTGTCGACTGGAGCGTCCATGCCTCAGGTCGGGCTGGGGACGTGGCAGGTATGAATTACTCTCCTCAATCACAATGGGTCATGCGCCTGGTTAAAGTGTCGCGCCTAACTACATTTTCACTATCATAAAGAAGCGACAGAATGTCGAACTCATGATCAGTAGTATCAAGGAGGTTGACAAATCTTTTTCAACCTCCTTGGTAGGATATGATTCTTGATCATGACATTGTATACATGTTGTGTATCTGTGAACTATTCTTTTGTTGTGACCTGTACTAAACCCTGTTGGTATATATGTACAATAAAGGTCCTCATTCATTCAATATCCAAGCAGATGCAAGAACCCAGCTTATTCTTAGTGTTTACGTCTGCTTCGTCGAATTAGGAGAGGGCTTCCCCCGTGTCAACGTACTTTTGTAATGGACTATGTTTCGATGGTGACATGTGTGTATGTTTGTCGTCGTCTAGAAACGTTCTTGTAATACACGCCCTCTCACTTCTTGCAGTCGAAAGATAACGAATGTTACGAGGCGGTTACGGCGGCCCTGGACGCGGGGTACCGACACATCGACACCGCGGAACTCTACCAGAACGAGAAGGAGATCGGACGGGCTCTTAAGGAGAAGATGGACGCTGGGATGAAAAGGGAGGAAGTTTTTGTCGTCAGCAAGGTAAGTATCATTACATTGATGTCTTGAATATTTAGCAATACATCGATTTTTTGTTACAGGTGCTAGCTGCTGAAATTATGTGTTGATGTTCGGAGATGATTCTTTTTCTTCTGCCTGCTCTTCTAAGTTCAATGAAAATTGTCCAAGAAAGACTGAAAAAGAGGAATCCATAAATATTATGTAAACGTTATAGTTAAAGTGTAGACAATTCTTATCAGGGAAAGGTTGGGTATGTCCTCTGATACCATTGTGTGTACATGCACAATATAGATATAGATGGATCAATAAAGACATACACAGATAAATATGATTTTGTATGTAGATAGACGGATCAGTAGATGGATGCATGAATGAATGAATGAATGAATGGATGGAGGAATACTATTTGATGGTGGTTAGATGGGTGGATGGATAGATAGAGGAACACGTAAGTATAATGTTACATGTATAATGTGTACTAATAAATAATGGTAACTTTACCCCACCATCCCCAGCTATGGAACACCCGGCACCACCCTGACGATGTCCTGCCGGCCTGTCAGAAGAGTCTGGACGATCTCGGGCTGGAGTACCTGGACCTGTACCTCATGCATCATCCTTTCCCATGGGCGGTACGTACAGATCTGTTCCGTTACTCTGTAGTTGGACCTGTACCTCATGCACCACCCCTTCCCGTGGGCGGTATGTGAATGTTTCTACTAAAGTAACTATGTAGTGATTGTTGAAAACTAGCCTCTACCCATGCTTCCAGGTTTTTGGTCTACAGTATTTGTAGTGCTTGTGAAAACCTAGCCTCTTCCAGGCTTCACAGAAACAGGCCGCTGTAGAAATTGGCCTAAAAGGGAGATAATATTCAAGGTCAGTTAGATGTCAGTGGAGTACAGTAATAACTATAGATTGAAATTTGTACACAGTCTCAAAGAGTAATTTCAATGTTGACATATAGTATGCCTTCAATGTACAGACACAGCCAATAGTATCAAACAACACAAAATACTCAGAATTTTTACTGATGTTGGTAAACGTCTTAATTTAACGTTTATTCAGAGAGGAGACAACCTGTTACCCATCAATGCTGACGGCAAGGCGGAGCATTCCGATATTCACTTCATGGATACCTGGAAGGTACAGAAAACTAGTGTACTTGTACAGTTTTGTAAGGCAAAGTGATTTTTAACCTAGGTTGGGATGGTAAATGGCAGAAATGATTTTGGTGTCATCGATCATTGTCGATATTTGGTAATTATGGAGGCTGTGGGAGGTGCGATCGTTGACGCAGGCTAGCACTATCATAATAACAGTCCTGTACTATCGACTAGTACTTATGAACATTATGTTGACGTCTGAATCATTTATGTATTGATATGTGTGTGTTAAGTAGGGCTGTTAATATAACAGAAGCTCCGGAAGAGGGGTAAAGGAAAGATATAAAGATACATTGGAGATTTCTTTCTCATTTTCGTGTCTGGTTACCTCCTGTCTTAACATTGAAATTGTGGGGTTTTTTTTCCAAGGAAATGGAGAAGCTTGTGGATGCAGGACTGGTGAAGGCCATCGGTGTGTCCAACTTCAACATCTCACAGATGGAGGAGGTTCTGACCAATGGGAGGATCAAACCAGCTGTCAATCAAGTAAGCTCCTCCCAGAGTTTACCTTATAAGGTCACTACAATTCGATTTGAACAATCTGGCCAATGGGAGGATCAAATCAGCTGCCAATCAAGTAAGCTCCTCTCATAATTCACATTATAAGGTCACTTCAATCTAATTTTAACGTTCTGACCAATGGGAGGACCCAACCATCTGTCAATCAAGTAAGCATGACTAAACAAGAGCAAATGATCGGGTTCATTTTTCCAACATGACACCTTCCGATTTTCTATGTAGTTTGATTTTAAGTATTTTAAAGTCTTTAAAAAGTTTCTTGACCAACATATGCATATATGTTTGCATACAGGTTGAGAGTCACCCGTACGTGACGTGTAACCGGATGTTGGAGTTCTGCACTGAGAAAGGCGTGGTGATGACGGCTTACTGCCCACTGGGTGCTCCAGGGTACTGTACTTTTCCTTTGCAGTCTTTGGCATTCTTGGTTCAATTGTCTACATTCTAACACGTTACTATTGTTATATCTGCTAATAGAGTAAACATGAAGTATCATCTTAAAAAAAATAGCGTAGAAACAATTTTGGTTGTCGAAACGTCATACCGAGCTTTGCAGTAAGCAGCGTCTTTCATTGTGATTATGAATGATAAAATGCTAATTTTTGCCAATGTAGTGACCTTAAGGACCATGGCCTGGCTGTGTTAGAAGATCCCGAACTCAAGAAAATCGCTGAGAAACACGGGAAGACGCCGGCACAGGTAGAAAACTTGGCTTAGATTCTTGCGCTTCCACCATAGCCAAGGACGTAGTACTACTAGAAACAATATCATCAGCTTTACTGTACTGTTGTATGTATTATTGCATCAACAAAAGCTAGACTGACACGCAGCACAGACAAAACGGATTCACAGAATTTGTGCAACTTTAGAACAGAGCGGAGTCGGCCTACAGTTGCATGGAGCTAAATGTGCGACAAAGACATGCTACTCTTGCGTTGGCTCGTTTAGGGCTGTTTTAACCATAGGCGGCACTGTCGGGTTGATTTGAATTAGGATTTTACCATGGCCAATGTTGTATTGCAATTCTGTTATGTGAGAACGGTTTAATTATATGCACACAGACCATTTCTTGGGATACGTCGCTCTTGCCATGTCTAAAAATCAGGTTTATTTCACTATCATTGTCAGTCGGAGCTTGTTCACAGCACCTACCTGTTCTACCATGTATAAACGCGACTTGTACCTGTCCCAGGTGTGTCTCCGGTGGCAGGTGCAGAGGGGCGTGGTCGTCATCCCGAAGAGTCTGAGGGCCGCCAGGATGGTGGAGAACTCCCAGGTGAGCGGAAGACGATTATCCATGAATCTTATTTTTTACTTCGACACACAAAATATGGCATTAGACGTTGCCTTTCTGTATTGTACATTCTACGAGGCAATTCCGTCTTCGGACTACAATCTTATACTTGACATTGTGTGTGTTGTTATTCAAATAAACCAGTTCTCTCTATATACTAGTATAAACTTAGCATATACTTAGTATATACTCTCTTTCTCTTTCTCTCTCTGTCTCTCTCTCTTCTCTCTTCTCTCAGTAATGGTCTGATTGTTCTTTTCCCCATCAGATCTTTGACTTCGAGTTGAGCGCGGGTGACGTGGAGACCATCAATAACCTTAACCGGGACGGACGGGTGTACAAGTGGGAATGGTGAGTTAACTATTGGTTAATGATAAAAAACCATATAAGAAGCGCTTTATTTAACGACTTAGTTATTATTGATAGTCGTGTAGATTATCGTATTTAGGACTGTTTAGCCACAGTCGACGCTGTAGGGCTGACATCTTTTTACCATTGTTAATATTGACCGACGGAGGCCATATAATTTGATAGTCGATGAGTTATTGATAATCGGTATGCTAGTTTTTAAGCTAGGTTTTGGAGGAGGGGTTCTCCTTTTTCCAATGAATGAATGCAGATCTTCATACTTCATTTTAAAGGAATAATAAGTTCAAAATGGAGTAACTGTACATTATTAATGAAAGGGCCAATTAACTGACAAGATATACCTTTATTGTTTGTTGATATTCCTTATAGCCATATATTAGCCACTACATTGTTTGACATCAAATGAATTCAGTGTTGTCTTGAAATATGTATGATTTTGGATAAATTCAGCCTTTAAGAACAGATTGTGCCAACCCTTGCCGCATGGATACTGTGGTCACAAATATTGAAAGGCCTGTATGTTGATATGATGGCGTTCTTTGTTGCATACGTCATTATCATAAGTATGGTTTTGAGACTTGCCCATCATTTTTCTTTCTCTAGGAGCAAGGATCACCCACAGTGGCCCTTCAACGAGAAGTTCTAAACATTCAAAAACAACACAAAAGACTTAACGCGAGCTGCAGACAGCGATGCCTCATTCAAATGATGCTTATGGTTTGCTTGGCATCATTGCCGGTAATATTAATGCAAAAATGAGACATAGCCGCGCCTTTACGTCATTATTATTTTCACACTTTATTACACAGAAGGAATCGTGCTTCATTGGCACGACAGTACAGAACATCAGAAAGGTGTTATACAGCTATACTCACGCAAAATTAAACACACGTGAATCTGATCTATATACAAAGTTAGAAGCACATATATCATCATGTATTGTTTAGCCACTGTTTTGAATACTATTCACGAAGCACTCAGGCTACACGCGTATATGTCTGACAGTCAATGATTTACTTGGCATAGAGGCTTTCCGTTAAAGGATGTCGTGTCCGTAACTTTCAGCTTAATATTCGAAAAAAATGCACCAGTAGCATAAATTAGCTATCGAGTCTCGCATTACCCTGTCCTATAGATTGATTATTGAATCATTGGCTAGTACATGCACATACCTATGACTCAAATGACGATGATTACATAACTTTTCTCTATACGTCTGGCTCATTCCACTTAATAGAAACATGCTAACAAAGCCTGCATTTTGTACCTTCAACAAGTAAGCACGACAAACAATATTGGAAGATTTCTTGGATTAAACTGTGCAACAGTATAAACTTAAGGTAAATGCCAACATTACATGGCAAGAATCAAACGAATAACAGATATGATTTGGGCTACAGAAGAATGTCCTCAAAACGTTTTTAATATCCCATAGCGGCAGTAGGAACATTGACGATCTTACGAGATGGTGCACTTCTCTTTCAAGGCTGCAAGGAAGTGAAAAAGTACATTAGTTAGTGCAGTTGACTAACTGTAGTATCATATGGTATGTACACGTATCGTGTAGACCATCGGGAGGGTTGCTGGCTAAGCATCTGAATGTGAAATACAACGAATACATTAACACAGTACAAAGTCAAACTTTCTTCCAACACAAAAGCACACAAAATCCGTGTGTACTTTTATGTTAATGTGTACTATGATTATTACCAACACTGATGAGCTTCCATGATAATGCGCCGTGATACTTAAGCTTGTAAGTATTAGCATTAGTGCTAAAAGTTGATTTTCCTGCATAACGATACGACATTCTGTGTTATAGACATATACAATAACGTACATGGCTTAGGAGGTGGAGTTGCTTTCTTCTGCTGATCTAGCACCTCTTCTAGCTGCCTGTACAAATCTGCCTGTTCGTTCTCCATCTTCTTGATTTTTTCCCTCGTACTGGCTCTTTCCTTCTCGAGGAGATCCTTGAGAAGAAATTTGGTACCAGATCGTTTATTCAATATTTAGAAGAAACCAATAAGCTATACAATGTTAATTCCAAACACTTTGACGAGACTACTAGTACGAGGGCGGTTCAAAAAGTAATGTCACTGGTTTTATAACAGGCTCATTATTTCATCGAATGAGTTGAAATTTGGCACCAAGGTACAAGAATGTATCCTCTTGAGATTGAAATATCTCAATTTGTGGTTCAGATTTTTATGAGTGACTGAGTTGAGTTCAAGATGACCATACCCTTGTTATTCCGTCGGAAGAAATTATAGGGTCAATTAACGTGCAATTGGTAATGTCCCTGAATCACTTATAGAAATTGTAAGAAACTAAAATTGCACTTGTATCAAGTTGCATTTCTCTATAAGCCACATGCCTATTTTCACCTTTTAAATCCAATCACTTATTCTTTTTTCGTTCCTGTGGTGAAGTGAGGTTGTCAGTGTCGTAATTAGCGGTGGATCAGGGTGGGCTGCTTAAAGTTTCCGTAACCGACTTTTTTGTTATTAACTAAGAAAAAACAAACTTAGCACACTTCTTCGTCTTGAAATAGTTAATAATTGTGCCAAGTTTCGCATCTTTTCGCTAATTGAAAAGCAGTATACAAAAACCTTTATTCAACAAATCACGCATTTGGCCATTAATCAAACTGCCTGTAATATAGCAACTCGCTCCATTCTAGTGGCTGTAAAATATTAGCCATTAAGAGTTCAAACATGAACTTTGGCATATAATCTATAGAGATATTTGTCATTATTCAAGTGAAATTTTAGCTTCCTACAATAGTTTTGAAATGGTCAGATCCAGAGGAACTGATCTCTTGACAAGGTTCTAAGAGTGTGGTCACCTTGAAATCAACTCAGCTGCTCATAAAAATCTGAACCACAAATTGAGATATTTCAATCTCAAGAGGATATATTCTTGTACCTTGGTGTCAAATTTCAACTCATGCGATGAAATAATGAGCCTGTTATAAAACCAGTGGCATTACATTTTGAACCGCCCTCGTAGTTTTAAACATATGAAAAGGAATCTTGAACTTCTGCTGCTTCATCTGGAATTCTCATTTTGTATTTGACATATGCTTTCTGTAACCATTCATTCTTTCCATGAGCAGGAGGACCTTATGTTCCTATGTTCACGTTGCAATGTAACCCTGTTGTTCTCCATTCATTCTTAGACCTGTGCATTTACTTTGATTAGATATCACTATTTTTCCTCACCCTTGCAATTTCCGCTTGTTCCGCCATCTTCGCATTCTTGAGGTCCTCAATCCTCTGTAGCGCAACCGCATGTCTCTCCTCCATGTCTTGCTTCATCTAAGATCAAAAGTTGTAATAATCAGAAATGACAGCATTTTACGACGTTTAAAAACCTTCCCAATGGATGGTATCTCCTGGATAAATCAACGCATGGTCAAAGACAAGTTTTCAATTAAATCTAATTAACTCAAAGTACAATAATCAAATACATTTGACCCATACTCGTACCTGTGTGATCTGTCTCTCGTACTGTTGAATTATTTCCTGTAGAGTTTCCCGTTGAGTTTGCAGCTGGTCCTTTAGTTGCTTGAGTTGGTTCAGAATCTCTTCCTCCCTTTCCTTGGCTCTGAGCTCTGCTTCATGTGCCCTTTGTTGTTGTTGCATTAGCTAGAGTATCACGAAGATTGAGATATAGCGCATGTCTTGTATATATATGGCTGCTCATTTGCTATAGGCGTTGGATCACTTACGGAAATTAAAAAAGAGATTACCAGCCTGATCTCTGACATATGTGTAACCAGACGCAAATGACAAGGAAAATACCACACGTTCCATGATGGGCTCACACTGATATATTTCTTTGTTCAAGTGAAAAAAACAACTTACCTTTTTTTGATACCCCATCTTGTCAATTTGGGCCTGTAGCTTCACTGCGCTTGTGTCCATCTCCTGTAGAACAACCCACTTCTCCGGACCACGTGCCTGCTTCTTGTACTGTTCACGTGCGGCAGCAAGTTCTCTCGTCAACTTGTCGAAGTCAAAGTCTGGAGGCGGCGACTCGACTCGTTTTCTAGCAAACAGACCGGAAGAATATAGACATAACTAACTAACGTATAGTACATGATAATGATTGCAAATCTTAGACGTCATATTTCAACTTCTTGATGCTAAGTTCTTCGACATTATTGTGTAACATATTGTGACAGAAAAAGGCTTTACCAACAGCTAGTGAATGTACTAGTCTCTACCAGACTAACTGCATTGACTATAGGGAGAATAGTTTGCAAGGGGATTTTGGCCACCAGATGGTTTCTTTCTCTGGAGGGGGAATGTTAACCATAGGGTGGACTGATATTCATGGTAGATTGTTCCCATTTTTTGCGGAATTCTACGGTTCCCACCAAGAAGGCCTAGTGGAGGCTATATATTACTTTGAAGTCGACGAAGGCTCAAATGGAAAGTAATTTCTGTCTTTATAAGGACTCGGTTGGAGAATACCTGATTGGGTCCAGCAAGTGTTCATAAAGTCCTTTGCAGAAGTTCTTGGAGTGTTCTCTGTTCTGCTGGATGTAGTGGAAAAGCTCCCCACCTGTAACGACCAACCCGCGGATACCATCAACCGCGCGCTCTTCTTGTTGAACTGGAATGAAGAAGGCAATAACGAATTGAAAAGAAAATAAAGAAAAGAAGTATATGAATATTTGACGGTTCTAAGTAATGTATACTCAACGTTATAAACCAATTCCTGATAGCTGGAGATTCATTATTCACCATTTATGGCACGTAAATGACGTTACGGCGTCATAACCGATACAAAATCACATGTATCACAAATGTCAACTCTACATACCTAAGCGTTTTTGCATCTGGTCCACCACAGCGTTGATCTCACCAGAATCCTGATTCTCTGTACCCTGATTCCCTGTGCTGATTTGGAAATGACCAACCTTCTTTAGAAGTATGGATGTAACTGTTTTGACCGAAGCATTGTGGAGTCCCATGATTGTAGGCTGTATCGGAGTGTCGCTGCAGAGAGAGAGGGGGGATGGGGGTGAGTGAGAGAACAATCTTTATTGACACGACAAAAGCACAGCGGCTTTCGTAAGGTCTACATGTATAACAACTACTTACAATACAACTAAACACACATATATGGATATGTATAGGTATGAATAAATCAACATATAGGGTCTAGCATGTCATTAACACTATTAGTTCTGAGAGAGAAAGAGACAGATAACAAATGAAGACAATTTATTGAAATCCAGATTCAGCCATTCACAAAGATGCGGTCAGGATCACACAATATGAAATTTCAGTTTTGCATGGTGTAAGCGTATCCATCTGAAAAGTTTTGTTAAAATGAAAATAATTCAAAAATTTTGAAGCATGTTTCCTTACATTTCGCCTTCCTCTAATGGTACTTCCCCATTCTTAGTCATCCGGGCTTCGGCAATCTGAGCCTGCAGAATAGAGTAACACTAAGCTTACAATAACTGGAAACTATGTATATTGTTATGATACAATTTGTATCATCTGTATCTATTGTAATTATGCATGGTTATCGTTTCTGCTAATAGCTGATACAATTGTTGTAACTTTGCCACAAGTATTAAATGTTCATTAGCTCTCACTTGCATCTGCTTGTTGTACTCCATGACCGCTTCCTCGATGGCCCTGTTCTGCATCAGCTCTATGGTATTCTGCCAGGTGTTGTCCAGGGCAGGAATGGAGTTGGGGTCATTGACCGCTTCCACATACTGCTTGGTCATGATGCTGAGGGCCAAACCTGAGGGAACATTAGATACGATATTAATCGGTCTAAAGTAAGCACTTTAGACAGGTTCTTGACTTCGAATTCATTGGATCCAAATGTAGAATACTCCAGATAGATGACATTTTACGTACGAAGTTATTCACCATTCTAGAATCCTGTGGAAGGGATTTCAAGAGACTCGATGCTACAGACAGATTTGAATACATATGAAGATGCAACAACTCCCAGAATACAAAAAGAATAGGTAAACATATGATAGACTGCTTGACCATTAGGAAAAAATGCCGAAATTCATGATTTAAAGATCATGTAAGTTTCGAACATTAACCTCTATTTTTTTTAATGGTCCTTTCTTACTCACCACTAACTTTAGAGCCCTCGTGGTAGCCTCTCTTTGCACGTGCCTTAAGCAACAGCCTCACCACCAAATCGTCTACTCCCTTGTTGAATTCTGGGTTAAGGCTGTCTGTGTGCTGAGCTATGTTGTTCATCACCTCCTTCTTGTCAGAGGGTCTCTCCAGGATTGCGCACTCCGCAGATGGGAAGAACGTAAGGATCGCCCGTCGTACCATGTCCGTTGTTGATTCTTCAAATGCATTAGGATTACGTCTAAAGACCTAAATATAAAATATGATCGATTAAGGCAGATTTGTAATAGTTACCCCATGGGCGGGACGAGGTTTCTGTGTATATCAGCGGGGGAGACTAGAAATCCCCGAGGTGGCGGGCTTGCTGATATACACAGAAATCGAGGCTAAGGCCATGGGGTAACCAACTTAGCCCATGGCATACTTCCCCGAAGCTTTTCTACTTCATCAGCTCTACAAAATGTTACTTTATTTTGTCCTGAAAGTCCACAATCTTTCTTATTGATGGAAAAGCTGTGACAGACAGTGTCAGGCAACAACAACACAAGGTCGTTAATCTTGTCAAGACCTTCCCAAGCTGACTGCCAGGACAGACAGAGGGTCTGTTCATATTCCTCTGGGCAATTAAAAGTCAAGCATAGGATTGGTCAGTTATCACATGACACAATTCTGGTCTCAGAAGAAGGTCTCAAAGGTAAGCGAGGATTGGTCAGAACAGGTCACATGCGTATATCACCCACACTTTTCAGGCTGATATCACCCCAGTTTTCTTGATATCAACACACTTTTCCCCTCATTTGCGAATGATTATGGTATGAAGGCTAATGCAAAAAAGACAAAAGATATGGTCATCAGCTGCCGTCGAAATCCGCTAATACCCCCACCACTTACGCTAAGGGGCGAGCCCGTTGAGAGGGTCTCTTCATTCAAGCTCCTTGGAGTAATGGTCAGCAATGATCTTACATGGGGCCCCCATGTTGAATACATGCAATCAAAGGCTCAACCGCGTATACATTACCTGCGTGTAGCGAGACGTGCTGGGTTACCTTCAGATTTTCTTTTGCAAATATACATATCTTTCATCCGCCCGTTGCTCGAGTATGCCTCCCCTGTCTGGGGCGGTCTCCCACGTGGTGTCAGATGACTTGGAAAAAGTTCAAAAGTCATGCCTTAAGATATGTGGCTTACCCCGTAACCATCTGCCAACCCTTGAGTCTAGGCGAAGGGAGGCGTCTCTGCGCGAGCTGAAAAGGATTCTGAAAGATCCATCTCACCCCTGCCATGTCTTCCTCCAACCACATGAGGGATCGCCATATGATCTGAGACGCAGAAAGCCGTTCAAACAGCCAGTCAGCCGCACTGAGAGACACAGGAACTCGTTTGTGGCGAGGGCGGCGAGAGACTTGCCAGACTTAGTGTGAGCCCCATGCCACCATGTGCAATATCGTTCGCTCCCATCATGTGCAATATACATGTACTCAGTTATTTTGTTAGTGTTGTGTTGATATGTATGTCGCTAAGAGATGGTTTTAGTAATTGTATTCTACCTATTTCTTGATTTTAACTATATATGATTTTAACTGCCAATATATTAGTACTATTAACTTGTTTCTATGTCAAATCAACGCAATTCAGTCTAAGCGACTTTGACTGCCATGTTGATTTAATAAAGTTTGATTTTGATTTGATTTGATTTGCATGAAATAGCAGCACACTTTTTTTCATAGCACCATACTATGTGTATATAGCAACAGGAAATGGGGGCTTCTCATTGGCTGAGGGGAAGTAGCCATGGGCTAAATAAGGTTATAAAACTGATACTCCAGTAGAATTTCCTTTTATACTATTGCTATTCGTGTTTATTTTCAAGACTATGAAAAGGGTTGTGCCATTAAATCCTATACCTTACCCTTTTCACCAAGTAGTCGGAAGGATCCATTTCCTTGCCGTTCTCATCCTCCATCTTCAGAGACACGTCACGTAACAGCCACATGAAGTCCGGGAAGAACTTTCGGAATGCTGACACGTTTGAAGCCTCGCCTTGCTTCACCGTGACCCCTGTAGCCAGCTTGATGAAGCACCTAATAAAATATTAGGACAAATGTCATGTTTTGACGTGCGGCATTACGCAACAGCGAGTAAAAAGAACGAGCATCACTGGAAACATGAGCATGAGCTGTATACAAAATCTACTCACTGCATCTTCTCCAGATCCCCCATGTGCGGCACATTGAGTGAGTTATAGATGAGTCTGGAGGACAGCAGGATGGTCATAACCAGGATAGAGGCGTCCTGTCCAGCACTGGCAGTTACTGCATCTAGTGTGAAATGTTTTTCTTAACACTGATGATAAGGCTATCGACAAATATGGAAATTCTGTACTCTTTAGAATTTTTGCTTTGACCCATAACACTATCACTAGTTGGGAGCCAAATTCTTAATTGTTGCAGCCTGCATGAAATGGACAATGGTAAGATAGCAATGTATAGTAATATGGCACTTTTTGGTGAACCTTTATTACGTATCGCTACTACGTGGTATTTCAGTTATGCATGATACACAATGATAATGTAATGCCATCCAAAGCATTCTTACGTTGATACTAACGAATCTGGGAAATTAAACCCAACTCTCTAGACGTCAGGCTCGTTATAAACAATACAAAGTACCAATTCCTTCCGTGTCCAGTAGCACGATAGTGAAGTCCTTCCCCCGCAGCACCTTGGTGCCCATCCAGATACCAAACGTCTGGGGGTCCATGCGGTGGCCCAGCTCAAAGGCATCCGCAGTGCCAAGTAACCTAGAACAGCAATAATTTCTTTGATTATTTGTTTTGCATTAGATGTGCAAACATTAAGGTTAAGTGCGACGGGTTATTCGAATACATCTAGCCACCGCTTGCATTTATAATGCTGGTGTATTACGCCGAAAATTGCTACACCCAATCTACCTATACGAAACAGATATAAAGTGAGATACGGATAGAAATAAAATACTGTCTGCACAGGTAATGAGCCCCCCCCCCCATTAGCCACAAGTATTGCGAAACACTGTACACAGTGATAAGCAATTCAGTCAACATAAATTCAAGGATTCAAATATTTGGCTGACCCCTGCCTTTGCAGTTACCGCGTCGTTGTGCAAATACTGGTAAGATCGAAAGGCCACAGAACGTATAGGTGTGTATGAAGGAATAGGCCAAGTTTACTTTGAGCTTAATTAATACATCAAACTCAGAAGTGTCAATGTCTATGAAAAGGTCACAGCCACGAAAACACGCATTTGTTTTGAGTTGATGGGTTACCTCAGCATGGAGAAAGTTGACATGCGATTTAACTATTTGCAAACAGCGATCGTGATAAGACCGGTGCTTTGAGACCAATAGGTACGCCAGCAAATTATGATTACCTGGACAGGATGTAGCTTTTCCCAGACCGACAGGGCCCGCAGATTGCCTGCACACTCACGGGCTCCTCGATCCCTTCCAGTAGCTCCAACGCCTCGGGAACGACATGCAGACTTGTCCGCTGGTTATCCTGAATCTTCTGTACTGCACCGGTAGAAGCGTTGTACTTCAGATCGTTTGGCAGAATGAGCGGGATGGACGAGCCCGGGACGACATGCCCACCTCCCTTCGGCTTCAGTTCCTCCACCTTGAACCCGAACTCAGAATGTAACTTTGATATGCCTGCTGGAAATAGATTGCAAAATGACTGGACTGTGAGAATGCTGCATTTTTTACACGTAATTATACAATATCGCACATGCATGCCAAGCTGCGTGTCACCCTTTATAACATATTTTCATCCTAAAGTTGATTGACCACAGCAGAGGCGTTTTGTTCCAAAGGCACCTTATATTGAGTCTAGCTTGACTCCACATACTGTATCACAATATCCCATACATCAAGAGCAAATATCTGTAAGGATCAAACAGTTAGGGGGTTTCCATGGGATATCAATCATATAATGGAATCAATATGGCGTAAGCCAGAAACAAAAGGAACCATAAACATAATTCGCGTATGCAATAGCATTATGAAGAAAGGGCCAGAATTTCAACATACTTACTCCTCTGATCCCTCTCCAAATCATCGACTTCTTTTGCTAGCTGTATTTCTTTGAGGGCTATCAACAGATCCTTCAGCAATCCAAGGTTTCCCTCGCCAATTTTGTTATCAGCTTCTAGCATAGTGAAGATCTCATGGGGTGTAGCATTTTCAATTTTTCCTTTGCCAATATGATGATCAGTGATCAACATAGCTCGCAAACTTTTCACTTGGTCTTCAGATAAGTGTTCATTTATCTTCGAGTAAAGCTTGCTACGAGGGGATAGCCCACACTTGACAGGGGATGAGCTGCCCTGTGCAGACGCCATGGTGACAGCTGTGAAGAATAGAAGGACACCGTAAGTGAAAAGGTACATTTAAGGTTTGATAAGACATTTGAAAAGATTATCTATCAGTGAAAATGTGATAGCACCATCACATTATTTCACCAATACGTTAGAGTTAAAGGATTGTGTATACTAGTAACAAAATGTGATAACACCCCTGTATCACATTATTTCACATGTAAAAGTTAAAGGATTGTTCATATTATAAAAAAATGTGATAGCACCCCTCTATCACATTAATTCACTAGTAAGAGAATAAGTGTTGTCTAAATGTGCTGGTAAAATAATGTGATATCATTGTGACAACCATCATCACGTGTAAAAGTAGTTCACACGGTTTTCGACTGAAAACTTTTTTTAACTAAAATCATATGATGAATAGACGGTATTAATTTGTTCTAATCTCACGAAGCTTTTTGGTCCCATTCTTGGAATACGACGATGCTTGTGTGATAGGGGATTTGGCTTCCCAGATAAGAATGGTGAGCTGCTAGTTGCATGCTGCTTAACTTCCACTAGACTTAACAAGCCCGACTGAAAAAAGCCTGACTGAAGAAAGGCTAGTGAACATGCGCATGTCTGGTTGTGGAGTTGTCGTAGTTAGAGTGTGACGCGCAACGCGTACGCTAGCGCAAGCATAAGCGCTGAAATCTAGCTTAGCCGGAAACCCCCATGTAGGCCTCATCTATGCACATCCCTATACCTCCTCATTCAAAAAATCTTTTATAGTTACTTTATCATTAATGCTCGGAAACAGCTAATAAAATTCATCAGGCGCAGCCTCTGAATTACAAGAAAATTCTTGGAGAGGCCCTCTACTGTACTCTGCAACGAGAGAATTACCCCCTTGGTCCTCTCATTTATTTACCCAGCAGTGACGTGGACCCTACATTATATACCGCCCACTTTACCTGTTTCAGGGGTAACAGTCTACATCCACAGCGGAATGTTAACAGGCTAATGTGTTCCGGACCAAGGGTCACCGCAGCCTTGAACCGCGTGATTGACATGTTGACGGCGAGGAGGCGTAAGGCGTTAAGATCCAAAGGTGACGGCATCTGTTGGTGTCGGCGGATTTGTCCTCAAACGCCCCCAATAATCTTATTTTCCCAAATCTTTCCTCACTTTCCACAAAGCATATAATGATAGAAAAGTGCATAACACTGATCCAGCAATTACTATGCTTCTAAGACAACCCCAAAATGAATGGTTTAAAAACTGCACATTTTGAATAAAGGGACACCACTCGAATTCACTAATACAGATTTACCTGTAATAAGTATTGTGTATTCAGTATTGTGCCATTCTCCGTTCAAAATTAGGCGGGGTTAGAGTAGACGTTTACTGACGCGGAAGGAATTTTTTATTCGGATCAAATTTTCAAATGGTACCTCAATCTATATTTGCCAAGTTCCAGACAGAACCCGTTGGGGGTGTTTGAGGGTTAACATATGTATCGCTATCTTAAGGTCCTGTTTCATGTAGCAGACATTCCCCCGACCATGGTTATGGGAGATTAAGGAGCTAAGTCTGCTGTGGCCAGCTGGTGGTCTGCGCGGTTAACGTTGTCTGGTGTTGGGATGCGCCAGTCGAATGTTTTGAAATTTTCGAAACATTCGGCTTTGGACAGGAGTCGTGTAACGGGTTGGCTGCTGGTTGGCTGGTGTTCGGTTGTGCTGATTTAATCCCAACTAGTTCCCAACCTACATATGACTCCGTAGTCTCTACCAGACTCCGGTCGCTGGAAAACCGTGGAAATGGAACAAATAGAGGAGTAAGCCGGCCAGAGGAGTGTAGCCGGCCAGAGAACAGTACGCGACCTACATGTCAACAATACCAGTACCAGAACCGTTTGTCAACCACCCCAACTTTCACCTAATCGGCACGCGGCTTTAACATACTTGAACCCTAAAATTCGTATTGAAGCTAACTGTGATATTTATTTGACTTTTTATTTGGACTGATAAACATCATCTGATCTTCAAGTGAATGGAGAAGAAGTGTACATCATATTGACTTTGAGTCTAAATGAGTCCTCTTACTGAACACGAGAATAAGTAAACCGCTGCTCACCTTGTTACTGGCACCTATGTCGTAGTTATCTTCGTCTTCCTCGTCTTTATCCAGTATTTCACAGCCCCTCGGAAAGCGGTTACTTCAAGCTAAAAGTCCAATGTCCACTTATGAACCTCCCGGTCTGACAAATCCTTTCACGCAGCTTGTAAAACACAACCGTGCCTTTTAATCCAGTGCGCGATCTCATCGAATATTACTTAACGTCGAACACATTTAGCGTTAGCAAGGCTGTCCGAGGATACCAAACTTAGAAAGCTCTCCTTTACAATAGTAAACCGCAAAGAGTGCCACCCTCAAGCAAACGATAAACTTTTCAAATGTGCAAGGTCACATGGTAAGGGGGAAGTCCATGACTCACCTGTTCGGGTGGAAAGTCCCAGCCTTTGGTGTAATGCTGAAAAAGCATTTCTGCACAGTTTTTTTTTTATAACAGTGAAGCGTTTTGTTTTAAGATCTTACTTGTGCCGTACTTATTTGAACATAAAAGAAAATGATAAACTATTATTGCACATCATTTGCATGTGATTCTGTATCATTATGCTTGACTAAGCCAAAATAAAAAAGGACCACCGACTAGTAATGCCGAGTTATGTTCCTTTGGTCTTACTCGCCACCCATTTTCGTGAACACCTTGAATAGGCGGATAGTCACAGAAAAGCGCTTAGATTCCCCAACATCAGCTTGGAGATATGCGCGAAGGGACCTCTGTATAACCTGTATTGTTTGCGATAACAGTCGATCGATAGTTTCAACGCGAGACTTGATGAGTTCACACAGAGGTTAACGTGATAGGTAAGGGCACTAAGCTGCAACGCAGCAATTCGGTATGGTTTGACTGTGCATCACGGTAGTTGTTGTCCTCTATTTGTTATTAGCCCAGCGCCGAATCTAGCTAAGCATCACTTTGACGTAAGGAAGTATGGCTATCTACTGCGACCAAAGAGGGTATAACCTCCATACTACCTGCCTGGAGTCTTGTTAGGTACTAAAGACTTAAGCTAACAAGACTATTTGGTAGCGACCGTTGGAAGGGCTGGATTTCAGGCTACCTTACTTGCTACTACCAAAACTTATTCGACATATTCAAGGGGCTGTTCTTGCTAATTGGGAAAGGTAAAAGTAAAGGTTTCATAGCCTTTTTGAGGACATTAAAGGGCTTACTAACTGCCATGTGATATCTTTATTTTTTGTTGATATTCCTTACCATTACGCTGTTTGACAGCAAAGTACGTGTGTGTTATCGTAAAAGCATATACTTTTTGAGAAATCCAACCTTTTAAGAGCAGACTGAAACAACCCTTACAGCAGAAATATTGGGGTCACATAATATTATATTGAAAGTTATGTTATTGCGTGATTGAATGGATACTTTATCATCTTGACATTATAATTTTTACGTTTTTCTGTCGCTTTTATTCTCTAGTAGCAATGATCAATGATTTAATGAGAAGTTCTGAACACCCAAGAACAACACAATAGGCTAAATACGAGCTGCAGATGGCGGCGAGTAATACAAATGATATTTCTGTTTTGTTTTAGGGTTTAAAACGTCTTTACCTGTAATAATAATGCCTGTTGGCAACTGTCTGTATTCTACATTGCAGCTATTATCGCAAACATTATTTAGAGGACATAAACATTATGCCAGTGGTAGCAAGCATGATTATTTAAAAAAAATGACACATAGCCACACTATTGTTCTTGGCAAAGTTTATTACGCAGAGGGAAAACTTGATTGGCATGACAGTACAGGACCTAAGTACGTTCTTCTAGAGCCATAAACAAAGCAGTCAGATATCATCTTCTATTGTTTAACCACTGTTTCTAATACTATCAAATAAGTACAAAGGCCACACGCCAAAAGGCCTTCCCGTAAAAGGATGTCGCTTGCTTTTAGTTAAATTTTGGAGAGAAAATGCATCGATTATCGATTAGCCATCAAGCTCCACATTACCTTTCTGTCGTTTAGACTGATATCACTGTTTAGTATATACACAACGTCGTCATTAGCATGAAAGTTCATCTGGGTTGGTAAATTCCACAATGAGAAAAATACACTGTTCTCAAACTCGGTTATTCAATAATGTTTCAATAATCATGGATTGATCGGATTAATAGAAACATTGTAACAAATCCAGTATTTTCTACCTTCTATATGTAACTATGGAAAACAATATTGGGATTTTTTTGGTTAAATGTGAACTTTTCAACGGTAAAAAGATTAACTCTTTAAAAATTAACATTCGAACAAGCATTCTTGATTTCATTTTATGTGCACATCTCTCAATTATTCTTTCATGAGTCTTCCACTACATCGTTACTTCATCATTTTGTAAGTTGTTTGAGACATGTTCATTACTCTTTACATGTTTGGCTATGCTCTAAAGAGGTTGTAGTATATAAGAATCTACAAACTGCAAACTACAAAATGGTAACAAACTTTAATTAAGGTATTGAAGTTTGCTTGCGTTCGTTAAAATACTTTAAACCAATATCCCTGTACGTTTTTCTTTATGTATATCTTGCTATTGATATTGATTGGTTGCTTGATAGAATTCAACTTAAGATAAATGTTCACACCTCTAACTTTGGCTATCGCAGAATTGGTAGACGTGCTCTCAACAGCTCATAATGTTTTCACTGTGTCCATATCCAGGTTTGTAGTGGGACTATCATGACCCTCACAAGATGGTGCATGTTTTTTCCCGAGCTGCAAGGAAGTTGAGAGTACGGTTAGGTAGTGCAGTTGACTAATTGTTGTGTCATATTGTACTTACCGTATGTTACTAAGCTCCCCTGGGCACAAAGTGTTAATCTGACACAAAGTCCCGCGAGGGGCACTGCTCAGTAATATGTAGATGTAGATGTACTGTTCGAGTGGTCTTATACATACGGTATATATATATTCCTAGGCTACGGCTAGAGGGATGCCAAGGTAAGAAATCCCGGTCACTCCTATACCCGACGACCGAAACCTCTGCTTTTGGAGTATGTATGGTATGCATTCATGGCAAATGTATGGTAAATGTAATTCAAACGTGAATCTGTGCAAGAGGTTGCTTTGCTTGAATGATGATCAGTTCAGCTTATTTAAAAAAATCAACTTGCATGTACACCATAAAACATACTATTTAGCCACATGAAATGTGTTGATTTACAAAGGTACTATTCTTCTCATTAAACATGCTAACGTGACATATAAATTGGACAAGCCAATTAGGTAAAATTGAAATCAACCTGATACTTTCTTTAATAGACAATAACTTACATCTTCGCCTTTTCTTCTTTCGTTTTGCGCCAGCCCGCCCCTGCTCCTGCTCTCGTTGCATCTGAGATTAAAAGTGACGTGTTACAGGTGATAATCAATCAGCATTCTACGACTTTTGAAAAACTTTATCAATTAATCCTTTAGGTAAGAAACATCAACATAAATTGCTAATTGAATCTTCATTTCAAAGTAAAATATGATTATCACAGAGTTCTTCTCTTACTACCTCTTCGATCTGCAACCTGTGCTGCTGCTTCATTTCCTGTTGCTGCTTCTTCATCTCCAGTCGGGTTTTCTGCTGCTGCTCTATTGTCTCCCGTGTTTTCTTTAAAGGTGATAATCAATAAGCATTTTACGACTTTTGAAAAACTTTATCCATGAATCCTATCGACAGGAAACATCAACACATGCAGATAAATTGTTAATTGAATCTTCGTTTCAAAGTAAAATATGATTATTACATATTTCTTCTCCTACTACCTCTTTTATCTCCTTCCTGTGCTGCCGCTGAATTTCCTGTTGCTGCTGCTCCCTTTCCAGTAGGGTTTTCTGCTGCCACTGCACTGTCTCCTGTGTTTTCTTTAGTGTCTGCTGCACCTTCTCCAGCTCTTGTGTTTTTTCGCGCAGCTCTCTCTCCATTGTTTCTGCCCGGAACTCCGCCTCACGTCTCATCTCCTGTTCCTGCTTTATCTAAAGCCCCGGTCACAAAGCGCGTACGATTCCTTGCGATTCCTTCCGATGCGCAGTATGAGCGCAGTGCGTCGTAAGTCGGGGGAAAATCGGAAGCAATTGTTTAAATATATAAAGCCGTGGTCACAAAGCGCGTAGTGCATCGTACGATGAGGTCATAAGAGCGTTCCTGTGTCAATCGCAGTAAATCGGGGAGCGTCGTATGACGAAAAATAGAGCTGAAATGGATTTTGAACATGTTCAAAATTTCGCTATCGTCGTAAGATTTTATTTGCCCCCATAGCAGACTTCATTACGGCAATTTTTGTCTACTGATGAGGTTATAGATTTATGAATTGTTAGCATGTTGTGATCGTTTCAGTTTTCCCTGATATTGTCGATATTGACGAAAAGGGAAAATATATCAGTCGCAACTGCCACAGTCGCAACCAGAGAACAGCGCGTCCCGCACAGGTGATGCAGACAATTGTTTGATCGCTTCATGCACATGAGTTTATAATTAGATCAAATCTAAGCTCTCGTCGGTCTTGGGTCAGTTTACCATAATCGTAATAACCATGGGGACAACTCGAACATAAAGGCAGGCTCTATGAGTCGGAAATATATATAATATAATGCTTATGATATGATTTTTGTATGATTGCATCTTTTTGTTGATAGCATATCATGATACGATCTTCGAAAGAGCCTGACACGTAGAGCCGGCAAGCAGGCCGAGATAATCATACCAGTACTCACGCTTGATTTGAACTTTTCTTGTAATATTCTTGTTGTCATGGTCTCTTTTAATTTATTTTTACAGTTAAAGATATTATAGGAAGGTATTCAACAGCTAAGTCCACATTTTGTTCGTTAAAGAAGCACAAAAGCGGCCAGGCGGCTATTCAAAAGAGACACAAGTGAAAAATCGTACGACGCTGGAAAAATTTTGAACATCATCCGATGCGTTGCGATGGCTGATTTTGCTTACGATTTTGCTGCGATTTACTGCGCTCATCGTACGATATGCGGAATATACCATCGCAAGAAATCGTACGCGCTTTGTGACCGGGGCTTTAAGTATCGAGAACGCTGCATGTCTTATGTTCCGTAGAACCAACACCCGCTTTGGATCACAGAGAAAATCTAAACATTTACCAACCCCGACGTTAGGCGTATGTAGAATTCCAATAACAGTCATCAGCCCAATGTCAATGAAACCTCACTTCATTTTCCGCCGAACCCATGAATTTCCGCTGTATCTGCTAAAATTCTCTGCCGTACCCGTTAGCTTCTGCCGTACCCTGCCCTTTGACGTACGTTATCGCTCGGCCATAGGGCGTACTCACACGAATGTCGTAGGCTCCACCAGGCCTTCCTACTACACCTGTCACATTTGGGGAAAATCGATCGGACGACGATTCTGAGGCAATCGCCTGAGCCTCGCTTATAATAATAACTTTATTGTACAACAATTGTACAAGGTACAAAGTAAAAAAGTATGGCATATATGTGACAGGGAATGTTTTCAGGTGGAAAATACGCGCAACCCTGTGTCGATCTTAAATATGGCCAACCTTCCATCGATACGCCCAAAGATCGTGGATAATGTGACAGGGGTTTAAGGGGGTACGGAAAGTCAGTCCACACTAAGGTAAATGTTTCCCCTCCAGCTGCGCGGCCTGCCAACTCTTCTGGTAGTAAAATCTCCCTGGCAAATTATTCTCCCTATAACAGCCAGCGTAATCAGTCTGGTCAAGATTACGAATACAATCCCTGCAATGGCAATGACATATCTAACATTACAGAAACTCTCTACCCGGAGAGTGAACAAAGAGAGCAGGAATAAAAGAGGAAACGCTTTATCAGCACCATGAATGAAATTGTGAAATGCGTGCTTACAGCATCTCGCGTCTTGTCCATATTTCGTTGGCTTCGAAGCTGCTGATGCTAATGCGAACCTCACTTTTGGGTTACTTAGGCTTCTTCATACACACCGCTTCTCATCACAGTTAGCCAATTGTTTTTCAAGATCGGACGCAGAGAGATCGTCAGAAATGTTTGCCAGAGTATAGGCTATAGGCATGAGACCGCGTATCGTTGCCGTACAGGAAATTTTGGTATGACTTTCGTGTGGATACGGCAGAAAAGGACAGATTTTAGGGGGTATGGTAGAAACTAGTGGGTACGGTGGCTTATCATAGTCAACGATTACAAGTCAACGATTACAAGCTCCCTAATTTAGGTCACCCCAATATAGTTATCGGCAATAAATAATGATAATTACCGTGGTTTGATACCCCTCAATCTTCTCGATTACGGCCTCTAGCTTCCCTATGGTTTCGGCCATCTTCTCCTGAACAGCCCCCTTCTCCGGACCACGTGCCCGCTCCTCGTACTGCTGGCGTGCATCAGACAGCTTTTCCTTCAACTGGTCGAAGTCAACGTGGGGAGAAAGCGACTCCACATCTTTTCTAGCAAACAGACAAGGCGCTTGAACTTGACACTGCAGGTTGCGTGTGTGGTGTGTGCGTGGGGCGTTTCCGGCATTGTATCTCCAGATTTTCGGTACATGGGTTGGTTGCCTGCTGATGCTCAGGTTTGACTTGTCTGTGAGCCTCCTGGTGTTTAAACTTGACACTGGAGGTTGCCTTTTGTGTGTGCGAGGGCGTTTCTCTAGAACACAATGGCCAGGTTTGATTTTGGGCCCCCTAATTCTTAAACATCATACTGTAGGTTGACCAAGTTGTGTGTGCTTTGGGCGTTCCAACCAATATCTGCTTGGTTGTGTTGAGTACAGCCATGGCTGGGTTTATGTTGCCATGTGATTGTGGGTTTATGTCTTAGTTTATATGTGAAACTGTCTCCTGTGTTGCAGGGGCCTATGCCACCTTCAATGTATCAGGTTACTCTGATCCGTCCCCTGTTGTAGTGGCAAAAGTATGGCATGTCAGGTTCCCTTAATCTGTTGCTTTATTGGTCAGGTATAATGGTATAATTTGTGTTGCATATCAGTCTTTGTGGTGCTTACAGAGTTGTATAGTACTGTGTTTAAAGTTCTGGTACAAGTTCCTGTGCCCCATTAGGCAATCATGGTTAAACAGAAGAACTTTCTAAAGTGTTGGAGAAATGTATAGAGCGTGAGCGTAAGAGAAAGGTATGTGTATGATTTTTTTTAAAGTTGATACTATAATGTACTTTATGTCATCATTGCATTTGCTCACTTTTGTACTGATGGTCAAATTAGATATTATGTCCTGGGTGTTTTATCTGTATTTTAGTTTGGCCATTTGGGTCGTTAGTCTTATTACTGCAGTTGGCTATATATTTTGTGTATGTGGTTGGGATTTCCTGTGTTTCTTTTCTTTTCTTTGATGATGCCATTTCCATACTGTAAATAGGTACTGTGATATTTTTGGACCAGTCATATTCGCTTTTTTTTGCCTTGTTAATCTATAGTACAGCCAAGTATAGTAAAAGTGGTGAAGGCTTTGTTCTGTTCTAATTTACGTTTCATGCAGGTTTGAGGTCTACGAACTCTTGTTTTAACAATCTTTGTATCCTATCACTACGCAATACTATTCAAATTGCAAATAGGACGAACAGGTTATTTGCTAAGAAATGAATGTATGGAAACATAAGGAATTTATAATTCAATTATGCGTTAATTGTGTGCCAAAGCCTGCCACTTAGACACACACATACTGAAAAATGTTGATATATAAATATCTGCCTGGGGTCAAAGTCGATGCTAAGAGCAAAGAATCATTTGATCCCTTTTAACCGGATGATCTACCGTTACTTCAAGCAGCAAGCAGACTGGGATGGTTTCAGAACATTCATTGCTGCTCGAGATTCCACTTCCAACTAAAACTAAACCTCGAAGATAGCCGCTTCCTGCTTGGACTCGCTGGCATTTATAACCTTGTTCCCTCAAAGAAATACAACCAGAACGTTCACCCCAGAACGACAAAGGATTATGTTACTTTCTGTCTCAATTATGCCCCCGTCACATGAGGCAAAAATCAATCGGACTAGTCTACGAGCTCTAAATGACATTTTCGTGAGTAAGACGTCCGGTGTTCTCACGATCATCTTGCAATTTTTAGGGATCGCCGGCGATTTGCAGGGGTCGTACGACGGTCGCGGTGCAGCCAAACATGTACTTAACATAAGCGACAAGTGGCAGGAGATCTCTGAGATCGCAGAGCTCGTTACCGAGTCCCAGATCGTGCGTGCAAGTCGTGCGTACCTCGCAAGGGTATCGGTCGATATTCGATTGATAGTCGTGCGTCAATCCAGCACACACCTAGTTATTAATCATCGAGCGCAAATCGGATGGCGAACGCCGTCAGTCGGGCGACGTTCGCCCGACTACCATTTGTTTACAAATATCGAATTCCTGGGAATGTGAGGGTTATTCTGACATTGTGGCCCCTGCGGCAGTATGCAGGCTGCCTTTGTGACACAATTTCTTTTCTTTCGTCATTTCTAGTATGCTTGCGTATTCCATTAATTGGTTAAAAAGATTACGACTACAACACAAACAACATTTAAATTATTGATATCTTGCCTTTCTGTGAGGAACGTTTTGTGTTACCTTATCCGCGGGCAAGAGGTCTTGGGAGGTTCAATATCATAGATTTATTCACAGACGATCGTACGAGCCTCGCTTATATGTGACAGGGACAGTTTTGGGACCATCTTAAGTTAACTACGATCTTTCAATCAGCCGACCTTCCTGCGATCGTGAAATACGCCCTAAGATCGTATATCATGTGACAGGCTATAAGGAATCATGTGAAAGTTACCTGATTGGATCCACCAAACTTTCCCAAAGATCCTGACAGAAGCTCTCAGACAGTTCTTTGTTCTGCTGGATGAAGTGGAGAAGCTCCCCGCCATTAACGACGAACCACTCCTGCTTCCTGGTGGTGCCGTCGGCTGCCACATAATCAGCTGTACGCTTCTCTCTTTGAACTGCAACAAAGAACTTCTGTAAATCTAGTAGGGGAACCTTCGACTATTTGAGCCTTTTCTAAATTCATTTCATTAGAATGATATACTGTATATTTGTTGAGGTGACAGTCTTTTAACAATAACATTAATATCAAGGCTTTGTGATACAGTGATCCTATAACACCCTTGAGCTGTTGTACCATGGACATGGTTGAAGTGTTCGTCAGAAATATCTTCATTTCCAATGGGTAGTCGTCTCTATCATTTTCCTGCTCATGCAAAGGCTGGCAATATTTCAAAGTGCTTACCCAAACGGTTTTTCATTCGGTCAACCAAATTGTTGTTCTCACAGGTCTGATCCTGAAAATGACCGGCCCTCTCCATAAGCGTGTCTTTGACATTATTCAACGCCTCATTGTGGAGGTCCATCAGGGTAGGCTGGCTGGTAGGACTCCTGAGAAGAGATGAAAATAGTCAACTTGGAAGGTGTAGGGTACAGGTTTGGTCATGGATTATAGAAGAACCTTATTGCACCACGATTGCACACGGTACAATGTATGGCAACAACTATTACACAAAGTACAAAATAGAGGTATAGAATAAAACTTATAATAATAAGAGCTTACATTATTAGTTTATATAGTATCAACATCGAGTGGACTAATCATTAGTTTGGTATTCCTTCTAATAACAAAGCAGCCCTTGATATATTTGCCTATTTTTGCATTATGGGAGTTGTGACATCTAAAGATATATACAAATCTGTTTGTAGCATCGAGTCTCTTGAAATCTGTACTTAATTCATCACGTAAAATAACGTATATAGCATATTCCATGTGAAATTCATCTTCAATATACTTCGGGCAGAATGAACGGAACCTTTGGTCAGGTCTGTAGTATCTGCCTGATAACTTGGAATTATTTGCAAGACTTAATGTAGTATCTGCCTGTTTCGATATTAATTTTTGGCTACTGGTTCGTGATTGAGTTATTGCTGTGCAAATTTCAAAGTTACTTATATCATAAAGGTATGTTTCTTGTTCATAACATTCTTTTGATTTGCTAAGAAGAGACAGTTTTGAATTGTTTTCAATAGAACTAAACCACTGTTGTATGTATATATCTTGTAGCCAGAGGCGTAATTGGTTGACAATATAATCTGCTTCATAAGCCCCAGGTTTTGTCAATGTTTGTCGCGGTAATAGAGAATATCCTTAACATGATTAATCCAGTCATAGTCACCAGTAAATACAGTGTTGATATATGTGACCTTGTCCGTCAGGATTTGATTTGTTGAAATGCAAATTCCCCGTATAGTGAAGACGGTTTAGACGTGGACAACCGTATAAAGTAATAGTGGAAAAATGTGTCATTACACTATAAACTTGACAAAATGTTTTTTCATGATGCATGGCGTAAACGTTACCCTGTACTGTGTGTTCCATTTCCCCGGGTCACGGGTTGTATTTCATTCTCTGCATGTTCCTCCAATGGAACCTTGCCATTGTTTGTGGCTGCAGCAATCTGGGACTAAGGAATAACAAAAAAATCAACTATAACAACTAGAAATGTCTTACTGAATACTAGATGCCAGTGGTGGTAAATTCTGCATCGTCATTTACCCAAGAGAGTTACAATCCAAACTGAAGGCTAAACCTACGACATCTGGCATTAGGCAGTAGAATAACTAATGATATTCAAAACATAACTAATTTTACAACAGCAATATTAAACAGCTTAAGCAATTCTCTCACTTTCATCTGTTTATTGTACGCCGTGACCGCTTCCTCAATGGCCCTGTTCTCCATGAGCTCTATGGTGTTCTTCCAGGTGTTGTCCAGGGCAGGGATGGCGTCGGGGGCATTGACCGCTTCCACATACTGTTTAGCCATGATGCTGAGGGCCAAACCTGGGATGATCATTCGCATAGATCAAACAACCAAATCTCTGACCAGAATGAAGGTAAGCTGGGCACAGTGATAAGACTTGTAGAGCATCATCATTCTTTGTACTTACCCCTAATTGTTGAGCCCCTTTTGTAGCCACTCTTTGCATGTGACCTCCGCAACAGCCTCTCCGTGAGGTTTTCCACACCCTTGGTAAATTCTGTTTTCAGGCTATCTGTGTGTTGAGTAATGTTTTTCATCACCTCCTCGTCACCAGAAGGCCGCACCAAGGTGGCGCACTCCACAGATGGGAAGAACGTACGAATTGCCCGTCCTACTTTGTCACTGGTTGACTCATCCTCAAAATCATCCTCATCGCCCTGACGTTGAAGGACCTAAGATAAAGAACAGCCATAGTATGTGACTTGTGCATTAGCCAATAGTGATCATGGCAACTAGGACTTCTTTTTTTTACTCAATGGTCACCACGTAACAAGGTCTGAAGGCCACTCAAGGTTACGGGTTACATGATTGGAACTGTAACAGCATCTCTTCGCCCTAGGTCAGAAACATCATGATTGAGACCAGCCCAATTGCTCACTATGAGTGAGGACTAACTGGCCCAATAGGCGAAGCAGGGGTTACGAGGGCTGCTCGGGAGATTCCCTACCCCTATTTTGGCCGGAATGGTTTGATCCGCTCATGTTCGCACATGTGGCGGGTTCTTTAATTAACGTCCCAAATATTCTGAAATACGAAATTCTCTGTACACAAGGCTGTCATCTTATACACAAGGATTTATCACAATGGACCTGAAGTTCAAATTCAAATACATCATGACATGTGACAATCCCTGCATGGCAGATATAGGAAAATATATTAAAGAAAGTTTAGACATTAGAAACTCCTCCAATGATTGTAAAAGCCACCAATGACTGTAAGAAACTTATCCCATACTACAACTTCTGTATTAGTTAGATATGTAGATGTAGATGCCATACTTTGTACCCCGTACAATTGTTGTGCAATAAAGCTATCTATTTAACGTGCTTGAGGTGTTGCTCTCCCCGAACACGGGACCTCCTATCCGAAGGACGACCCGAGCCGAAGCTAGGTACTCATTTTCACCTGAGTGAAGTGAGGAAAGTCGTGTAAAGTGCCTTTCCCAAGGGCACAAGATCGGTAACACGGCAGTCGGAGTCGAACCCGCAACCTCTCGGTCACGGGCCGAAGAAACTGCCACTGCGCTACACGGTCCCGCTATCACACGCAAGGGTCACAATTCCAGCCTGGCACCAAAGGTAGCCACATAGCAGTTTCTGCCTCCCCAACGTAAGTCAGGTACCCAGTTCTAAACACCTATGTAGAGTGAGGAAAGTAGAGACAAAATGTATTTAGATTTCATTTTTCCTCTTTGGAAGCACCACTGTCACTACATATCACGTACCTTACCTTGGTATACAAGAACTCGGTAGGATCCATTTCCTTGCCGTTCTCATCCTCCATCTTCAGAGACACGTCACGCAGCAGCCACAGGAAGTCTGGGAAGAACTCACGGAACGCTGATGCCTGTGTCTTCTCACTTTGTTTCACTGTGACCCTTTTAGCCAATTGGGTGAAGCACCTGGCCAAAATTTAGATAAGACAAAGGGCAGAGTGCCATTGTACACTGATCATTTGTCATATAGCATTTCATTACTCAGAGATAAATAAAAATTACGCAATTGCTAGAATGTAGTCACAACGTCATTCGAATAGCTGTATAATCTACTCACTGCATATTTTCCAGATCTTTCTGATGCGGCACGTTGAGTGAGTTGTAGATGAGATAAGAGGACAGCAGAATGGTCATCACCAGGATAGAGGCGTCCTGACCTGCACTGCCCCCAACTGCGTCTGAAGTTCGAACTTATTTATTTGAACACACGTACACAAGGGTATCTTGAAATATATTTTCTGTACTATTTTGAATTTCCTGTTTGATCCTGGACACTATCCAAGAGGGAACGAGTTGGGAACGGCATGTACGTACAAACTCCCTGAAATAGGAAATTGTATGATAAACCAGTGATTTGGAGATATATGATACATGATACATGCGACTACTTATAGCCTGGGTGCCAAGTAGTTTTGGTCTCCTTAGATTACCGAATTTGGGGGTGACGCAAACCCTATACTGTAAATGTAGAAATGTTCGCGGTGGATTTATAATGTTCGCGGTTTTCGCGGTGACCACTTTACCGCGAAATTAAAACCACCGCGAACATTTTTCTATTATGCTATTAGATTGCAGTCTATGGTGTTACCGCGAAATTAAAACAACCTCACGTACCTATTCCTTCCGTGTCCAGTAGCACGATAGTGAAGTCCTTCCCACGCAGCACCTTGGTGCCCATCCAGATACCAAACGTCTGGGGGTCCATGGAATGGCCCAGCTCAAAGGCATCCGCTGTACCAAGTAACCTAACAGGTGGTATATATTCTTTTAAAGCATTTTGCAGTAACTGTTACTGGTATTCGATATTATAATTATATCAATAAACAGCAAAATGGCCAAAAAACCGCCATGGAATTGTGCAGTGGTAACTGTATGGACCTAACCGCGTATATTCCAAATTTGTTATCGCACAATGACCTACCTACCAGTTTTATTAGCAACAACGACCCACCGACTCACAGGAGTTAGAAAGACTTACTTAGAAAGGGCGGGCCTCAAAAAGCCGCACCCCCTTCTCCTCTCAGGTTGACCAAAAAAGGCCCGTCTGAATAGAGTTAAATCTAGGTCTATCGCCAAAATTCTGTTGTTGCCCCACCTTGAGAGGATGTAGCTTTTCCCAGTCCGACAGGGGCCGCAGATTGCGAGGACGCTCACGGGCTCCCCGATCCCCTCCAGTAGAGCCAAGGCCTCCGGAACGGTCTGCAGGCTTTTTCGTGGGACGCCTTGTACCTTCTCGACTGCACCGGTGGACGCGTTGTACTTCAGGTCATTTGGCAGAATGAGTGGAATGGACGAACCATGAACAGCCTCCCCACCTTCCTTCGGCTTCAGTTCCTCCACCTCAAACCTGTGCTCAGAATCTAGCTCTGATATGTCTGCCACAAATAAATAGCAATGCCATGGTGAAAAGGCTGCGGTATTTCGTAATATGCATTAAAAACTCGAACAAAATGTATGCACAAATACGACAGATCCCTGTTTTTGCCTACATACGCGTATTCTACGACAGATGTCTTTCAAGACGTCATCAGATTAGATTTCTAGTAAATATTCAAATTAGCATGATCAAATTACAACTGAATATGTAGATTAATCATTATTGAACTAGTTAAACTGTAATTTCAAACACAATGTGGACTCACCCAAATTTTCGACTGAACAGCACCAGTCTATGTCAAGGAATGACTGCTGTCGTGACGTCACGTTATCGCGTTATGCAGATAGAACACGTGACTCAGTGAGCAGTGGATCATAGGTTGCAGGAAGTCTATGGCGCCCACCGTCTATGTTCAGGGATGGTTGTAAAGCTCTGATGTAGATGGCTTCTTTGATCCCTCTGGCGGAAAAGTCTGGCTCCAGCCATCTACATCGGAGCTTTACAACCATCCCTGAACAGAGACTGCTTACCGTGAGTCACGTGTTCTCTCTGCATAACGTGACGTCATGACAGCACTGGATTGTCAAGACTCGTAAAGCTGCTCGCCCACCCCCGATATTTCTTTTTCCAATTCTAATTAATTGACCACTGGCCCGGGGCTGATGTAAGCAATGTAGATTCTTAAGCAGCATAAGTCATTACTGTACTAATTTGTTAATAACAGGATGTTATGACGTGTGGATATTACGGGAAACTGTTAACGAAATCATTTCAGCTTGATAAAGATCCGAAATGGTGAATCAGAAAATCCACAATCCACATGAAATATAGATACATGGGCATCAAACTGGAAACCACACATGCAATATCAACACATATGCAACACAGTTTACGAATAAATATGTCATGTGATTACCTGTTTGTGCTTGGTTTGCTCCAAGCGATAGACTTTTTGAAGCTGTTTCTGAAAATAAATTCAATACAAAAAGTCAAATTTAATTAAGGACTAGGTGATTTTGATGATATACGCATTGAGCCTGACTTCGTGTTTGTAATGCCCTTATATACAATGTAGCCGTTACA
>NW_023365701.1:481317-504810 GCF_000003815.2 Branchiostoma floridae
AGAATCACAGATAAATCATTACCGTGATGGTCTCCCATGATGATCTAGGCCCGTCCTAGTGTCTTCATGGAAATGAGGTGACCAATCACGAAAGCCTGGAAGGAAATCTTTAGTAAGAAATTTCACACCAAGAGACATCGAATGTACTCATATAATGCAAGAGATTAATCATTAGATTCAGTAATTAGAATTCCCCCATGCTTTGTGCATGCCATTAGCGTAACTGCATATCTTTCATGTCCCATTTCATTCGAATAAAAGCCACCCCCTCCCGAATAAGATCATCCCGAACATACATTCACAAACTAATAAGTACCTCTCACCAGCAATATTTTGCCATGTAAATCGTTCATTCTAGTGTGCAATGTGATGCATTTTAGTGTGTTTTGGTCCCATTCTAAACATGCGGGGTTTTCGGGGGAAGGGAAAGAGGGAGTGGCTTTTAAGATGCACCACCCTACTCAGCTACTGCTGGCTGAATGCTGTAGTGTGACCTTTATCAGACCTTCGATGGCCTAAACCATAATAATATACTGCTAGGATAGTCCCTGAGGCGTCGCCAAAAAGCCAAAAACCCTAGCCTCCCGCGCAGCTGAAGTATTTGTTCACCAGCGATATGGACCTTACACGTTTTATCTTCCACCTTACATAGTGCCACAGGTAACAGAGTCTGTAGAATGGAATGTTAACAGATTAGTCATTCGGATCAAGGGTCACCGGTCACAATTGTGACGTGAGAATTCGTCTGTTGTACAGCAACAACCTTGATACAACAAACGTTGCTAAAGTTTGTCTAGGCCAAAACCAGCAGATGGGGAATAACACCGTTCAAAGGAAAGTTCTAGGAATCTGTAAATAACGTTACATACATGATTACGTTTTACGCTAGTTTAAATGTATGTCTGTAGAAAATTGGTGACATAATTTGCAGCAGTAAGCCTTCTATTTTGTCATTGAATGTCATGTACGTCAAAAAAGTTCGTAATGTTATGACTTTATCAACAGCATTTGAGTTGAAGACAAATTGTCGGAATTTTTTTACTGCTATCTGACAGATTTCCAAGATTGTGCCTTAAGCTCGGAAGCACCGACTAGGAATCCACGACAAAACTGCAGCCTTGGGGCTGTTGTTGTTTAGCCTGTTGGCTGGAAACAAGATGGCGGCCGAAAGGCGCCAAAATCCAGGAAGATGGTGATTCCTGTTCAAACACCCAAGCAATTTTGTTTCCTAAAAGTTTGCACGTTGATTTTATGTAATGATATAACCACCCCCATAACATTGAAGTTACTATACTTCCAAGAACATATCCACGGTATCCGCAGTATTGTGGCATTATATCCGAACAAAATTATGTGTGTTTACAGTAAATGGTTATTGACGCGGAAAGAATTTCTATTTGGATCAAATGTTGAAATGGTACTTCAAATATTTGTCCAGCTCCAGACAGACCCAGCTGGGGTGTTTGTACCCTTTGGCGCGAGACATAAAGAAAACGATGAACAGGAAATCCCAATAAAAACGCCCCCCAAAAAACGCCCAAAACAGCCGGAGCCAAACCTCTGCTTGGAAATTGGGTGTTTGATGTTTAAAAGACGATTCGCTATTCAATTAGCTAAGACTTGAATAAGTAAAACGCACACATCAGCATTACGTACGGCAAGCCTAGCGCAAGGTACTGTTTCTTCCACAGTGAAAGTGAAAGCACAACTTGCTACCAGGGATAAGAATCCCATGTAATATAGTGTGTTCTGGTACTTTATTCAAATTTTATCTCATATTTTGTCATTTTGCACTTATTGTCGTGGACTTTGTCGTGGACTATCTTTCATGGTATTTGTAATCAACTTGACTTTTATGGACTGATACACACAACACCTGAGCTTTGAATGAAGAAGAAGTGTACACCATGTCGACTGTGAGTCACACTTGTTCCTAATTGAACATTAGAATAAGGAAACTTCTGCTCACCTTGGTAGTGACGCCGAAATAGTGGTTATCCTTGCTTTCCCACGACTTCGTCCAGTAATTTACAGCCCGTCGGTACTTTTACTTGCAAATAACAGTCCAATGTCCACTTCAGACCCTCCCTGTCGGGCAAATACTTTCACCCAGCTTGAAAAACATGTTAACAGCAATCTCACAATCGTACACGATTTCACTATTTGACATAAAAAGCGTCAGCGTTAACAAAACGGTCCAAGGATCTTGAACTTCAACTAATCTGTCTCTTCTTAGCAATGAAAACCGCAGAATGCGTCACAGTCTAGAAAAAGTAGAACTTTAGATGTGCAAAGGCACCTGGGAAGGGGGAAGTCCGTGACACTCAGGTCCGGGTGGAAAGTCACGGCGGTTGATGTAAGGCAGGAAAAAGCATTTTTAACTATAAGGAAATTTTTCTTGGATTTTGATAATGCCTTATAATTTACACACCAAAGAAAACAATTAAATACTATTGCACATTATCATATAGCCAGGGAACTTGGACCAATCAGAAGGCCCCATTTCATGCTGGTTATGACGCCGTAACAGATGGAAAATCATCAACAGCCGTGCATTAATCGTTTCATTAATGCACGTGTGCATTAATGACTTTTGAAAGTTTGAACCAATCAGAAGGATAGACAAACAGGACGCTGGCCAATCAGAATGAGATATCCAGGAATCGTCCATCTGCAAATATAGGGGAATAAGTACAGGCATGGCAGGGGGGATGGCTCCTTCTATTAACAAACTCGACAAACTGGAGAATGGGCGAGTGGAGAAATACAGTTTGTAACATAATGAATCGACTTTGTTATTATTTCAAGCCTTGGAACTGAAAGACATTTCACGTACAAATTTATTCAATGTACTGAATAAAAGATGTATGTTTTATAAAGGAATTTGTCGCTTAAATTGGACAGTTTGGGTAGGCTATATGATAATAGGGTTAATGACCCGCCTGTTCCTCGGTATATATGGTGTCATAACGACTGGTCCTTTGCTATAACCACCTCATAAAACCACCTCGTTCGCTTCGCTCACTCGGTGAGTTTATTCGGTGGTTATAGCAAAGGACCAGGCGTTATGACACCATATACACCTCGGGGCGGGTCATTAACCCTTAATTATTTGCATGTAATTCTGTATCAGTAAACGTAGCCAAACAGAGCCAGGAGCAAGTAAGAGGGAGCATTGTATCTTGGATTTTTACATTGCTGTCTCTGAGATTGTGACCCTCCTTGAAGGGGCGTGTATGTCACAGAAAAAGGCAGATTGCAAAATGTAACGACTCCCCAACATCTGCTTGGAGATTATCGTTAATGGACCTTAGTCAGCATTTGTTCACACTTGCCGTCGATCGATAATGTCAACACTGGACCTGACAAATTCACACAGAGATGGCGCGATGGTCGAGGGGCATAAGCTGTGTTGGGTGACAACATAGCAATTTGGTATGGTCTTACTGTAAGTCACACCAGGTCGTCATGTTTGTTGTCTTCCATTTGGGGAATGACAAGGTATGGCCCAGCGCTCAATCTAGCTGTTGCGTTAAGGGTCACTTTGACGTAAGGACGTATGACTGTATCTAATGTGACAAAGGAGGGTTTATAACATCCTTGCTACTTGCCTGCACTTTAGTCGTGTTGGGTACTAAAGACTAGAGCTAAGAAGACCTACTTGTGAGTGACCGTTGGAAGCGGACTAAACCTGACTGTGCTGGATTCCAGGCTATCTTACTTGCTACCGCCAAGACTGTTTCAAAGTGTTTGGGGTCTTTGGTTGTCCTATTTGGCTTACTAGTGAAGAAGAATGTGTGTGTAAGAATAACATCAGAATCAGAGTGGTAAACACAATGACTCATCCGACCATGGCCCTCTGACCCTCCTCAGACCAGGATTCGGAGTAAGTCGCTAGCAAGGACATCTGTGGTTCAGAGTTGATCGACGAGGCATGCCTAGCTAACATGTGTACTAGCTTGCCGACAGCTGATTTTGAGAAAAAAGTCATGAGAGTTATATTCTTTGTACTGTATTAACGTTACATTTTATGTCATACCTGTGACGCGAAAACGTTCTACACGGGTGTTCCGG
The DNA here is from genome assembly GCF_000003815.2 of Branchiostoma floridae. Lineage (NCBI taxonomy): Eukaryota > Metazoa > Chordata > Leptocardii > Amphioxiformes > Branchiostomatidae > Branchiostoma > Branchiostoma floridae. The sequence goes on from NW_023365701.1 coordinate 485,392, forward strand.
GCCGAGTGATAACTTTCCGTATGGTACGGGCTCTAAGTGCTTCACACGGGCTTCATTTGAATTAATCGAGCTATTTCGAGCGGAACGAGTGTGGCGCCGTCGAAAATTCGAATACCTGATTCGGACGTTAGTTACTGTTGTAACTCGTTTTGTTCGAGGGCACCAAATTTGTTCAATTTCTGGCGCATTTCGCATCAAAACATGGGTTTTAGGTGGGTATAATATAAATAAGATACAACACGATGTATTCCGCATCACCCTCGGTCCCAGCCCTCCCGCGGGTCGGATCACCCTCCGGCCTTCGGCCGATCCGACCCGCGGTCAGGCTGGCACCTCGGGTGATACGGAATTCACCGTGTTGTATTCTATATGTGTACAACATTAGTACAACATTAGTGGTCGTGAGTATAATTATTGTAAAAATGAAACACAGAAATAAATTATTTACATACTTTATTATATGAAAAGACTACTTGAATGATACGACAGGACTGTACTGGAACGTTCAGCTCTTCTGCAACTATAGACATACAAAAGTAACAACATTGATATAATAATCCTGGACGTAAGCTTAAGAATACACAAGATTAGAAGTATGTTTTTGAACATAAACCCTTTAGGTATATCAATTTTAGAATGATTTTACATGTCTAACGAAGATGATTACACATCATTTGGTGTTATTCGGCATCAATCCCGTCACGAGAAACTATGTATTGTAGGCAGCAGGAACAGGAAAACCTTTTGTGAGATGGTGCACTACTTATCTGCACCACCTGCAAGGAAGTAACGAAGTAACTTCATCAATTACTGCAGTTTACATATGAGGTTAACTAAACAGATTTGTAAATATCAGGATAAGTCGTTTTGGTGTGGTAGAAGGATCCGCAGGTAGAACACCTGACAGGGACCGCGACGTGAACGCTCCTTCTGTGGCCCCCATGTAGTGGCGTGGAGTAGTGTGGTGGATTGTGACCTGAGAAGAGGAAGAATAATCATTTTAAGTATTACGAATATGAGTATCGACGATTTATTACCATCTCTATATGATAATTCATGCCCAAAAGCTAATTAGATAATTCTAAGTGTATACACCTATACTACAACATACAAAGGTACGAAATGTCTAGTACATCTAATGTTGGAGTTTGACTTCTTTTATGGAGGTAGAGGCTAATGAATAGTCTCTTAATGGTTTGTGTGTTTTGTGATCTTCTAGATACCGAAAGATCTGGTAGATTAATTTCCAAGCATATTGAGATGATACTCTGTGTGATTGACGGTGGGCGACACAAGGGTGACGTTAGAATGAATGTAGTTGTCCCTTAAAGGTAACATTGGAGAATCAAATAGCTACTTACGTAGAGATGTAGGTGCTTTTTTGCTAGTTTCTATCATTTGCTTGTCCTCATTTTCCTGCTGTTCCGGCAATTTCATCATCGGCTTCGGCAGAACTGACGATTTCCTATCATTGCGATCCTAGGGAAGAAGTTTGATATCAAATCTTTCATCCAACTTGTACAGGAAGCCAATATTTTTTAACTGGACTGTTTTATAGCAACAGCCGCCATATACTAAAAGAAGATTCTGTTACATCCGTAGAACTTTTTTATGCATCAGTGCAAGGCTATGAGTGGAGTTTTTTTGTGCCCAACGTTTGTCCAATTCCTCTAAGTGCACAGAGCTAATGATAGTGTAGTTAAGGGCAATGTACCTCGGTTATTTCAATGAACAGCATTTTCTATGCTCAAATGGTAATGTATCCTATCAAGTATGGGCATACTCGTGACCAGGTAGATATCAAGAAACTTGTGGACTTGTTTTGATGTTTGATAGTTTTGATGAGTATATAGATTTTGAACATCTTCAATTGTAACATGTTGTCAAAATTAATGCCCAGTTACCATGGGAGCATGTAAGTACATTTTCAAACATTACAAACATCTCATACCAATTGACATGATTAGGCTGAAAATACCATTCCCTGTTTAGAGATGGGCCTTAACATCCTAATAGGATAGTTTAAACTAAGAAGGTTATATCACATGATATATAACCTCCTTGTTTAAACCATTTATACAACAAAGCCTCAAGTATATCTAATCATACCTTTGCTCTCATTGTGAAGGCGATGGCCTGAAGAATGACTTCCTTGCTGAATTTGTTCCTCACAACCCTTATTTGACTTTCACAGTCTGTGATTAAAGACATTAAGGACATGCTATTACATTCACCTCTAAAATGATAGAATTGGCAGCAACCTCGTATCAATTACAATGATTTATACAGTACGTAAATGACAAAATTCAATCCGAATTCTAATTAGTAAAAGCATAATTATCTTGTTGATTTCTTATTTTCGCCATATCAAAAGGGATTTAATATGTAATGTATGAAATATATCTGAGTGCTCACCCTTGAACGAAGGTCTGTCGTCTGGATTTTGACTCCAACATGTTTGCATCAGCTGGCTTAGTGTGTCAACGTCTGGTACATTTGTGGGAACCAACCTCATATCAGGTCGTTGTCCCGTTGTCACACCATGCTTGAGGAGTGCTGGATTCATAACGTCTGAAATAAAGTGGATAAGAAGATTTCAATCATCACACATATAACATAACATAAACCACGAGTACACGTACCTAATGTTCTGCTACCCTTTCATGAGCTAATATTATGATAAATTGGGCATGCAAAGAAGAAAAAAGTAGGTGTTGTGAGAGTTGTAGGCCGAATGATACGATTGATATTTTGTACTCACTTTCATATGGGCTTTTTCTCGTGATGATCTCCCAAAGAAGCACGCCAAAGCTGGAATCATAGAAAAAGACGACATCATTCCAAAGCAATTCCTTATTATCATCGCTGTTTTAATCCAGGCAGGGTGACATTTACACTGAGCCTGTTAAACATGTTAGTATGTATACATGTAGTTACTCGCGTTCCTTAGGAAGATTGCAGGAAGATTAGGAACTAATTACACATACAGTTCTTTTCAATAGTTCTAATGGTACTATGTTGTCGCTTTCAAAAGTATAGCATTTTTACCTGTATACATCAAGCGCAGTGGTGGCAATAAAGTTGATATCTGCGAAGTACTCTGGCGGAGCATGTGTGACTGTTGCGCCGGTTGGGCTCGTTGCAGTAACAATACGTGATTGAGCCCTCCATTTGGAAAGGCCGAAGTCTGAAATCTGATATAAAAATGCTGGTTAGTCATCACACACCATTGCGACATGACTTTCTGCAAATTTGACCGACAGGAAGATGGAAGGAGCTCGAGCTGTTCAACATCAGACAGTTTAAAAGTAATACCTTCGCATGGAAGTCCGAATCCAGTAGCACATTCTCTGCCTTCAGATCACAGTGGAGAATTTGTGGGTTCTGGCAGTGCAGGAAAGTCATCCCCAGGGAGATCTCGTGCACCATTCTCGACCTCAGGGCCCAAGGCACGTCCACATCCCGCAGCAGCCCGGTCAGAGAGCCGTTCTCCATGTAGGGCATCACGATGGCGAAGTTTGGGTCCAGACAGACCCCCAGCAGACTGATGACCTGGTCTGATCGGCTTCCCAGGTTCAGTTTCCTCGCCTCGGAGTACAGCAGCTCTTGCTCACTATAAGGTATAATGGACGTTATGAAATGCTGTCATTTATCATATGATCGCACATGAAAACAGTTCGGTAATTCTAATTGGCCCAATCTTCCACCCGGATATTTTACAAGTGCACCATATCTTTTTCTAGATCAAATAGATTAAATCTAAAAAATATAATACAAGTTGACACAAGGATTAACGTTATTGATTTTCAAAAAAAAAACAATGGCAGTTTAAAAAAGATGATTTCTGCACTGACCTTCCTTCTATTTCCCGAGCCAGCAGACGTTTGACGGCTACGTCCTGTTTCCATTCCCGGTGGTGCGCTTTGGCTACAGCAGCGAATCCTCCCACCCCGAGAAGTGACTCTTGTTCCGGAAAGTCAAGCTGGCCAAACTCGATGATTGGAAATTTGTCATCGAGCGTAGCATTTGGGTATCTGTTGCGAGAAGGATACAATATGGCATGCGTTGTATCGAACAGTATCAACAGGTTTATTGCAGAAAATGAGAATGATGGTAGATAAGAAGGTCAGATTTTTTGTTTATACAGAGCATTGGGTAATGTTACATGCGGTATTGTTAATAAGATGTTTTTTTCTAGTTTCAGAGATGGACGTCATAGGTGTTGTTGGCGTATATGTTGTGCACTCCTTCAGAAATGTCCTTGCAAAAAGGTGAGGGCATATGCTCCCTAAGCACACAAAATTTCAATAGCAAACTGCAATCTGAGGAAACATTTCGTTACCTTCTATCTTGTACAGGTTTCTCAAATGGAGGCTCTTCAGTCCCAGTATTTTCAGAAATCGGAGCCTGCGGAATAAAGTGAAATAAACACCCATTAAAACCTATCAGGAATTGTACAAGAGTTCCAGTGTCTTGTTTAGACAGAAGAAATTAAAGTACAAATGATGATGATACTGATAACCACCGCATAATACATCAATAGCTCCAAGATGTCCCCTTACAACAGATTGATAATTGCCTGCTGGTAAGGAAAAGACCATTTTTCATATATAGTATTTCAACCTGTATTTGCTGGTAAAGCTCCTTGTCTACCCCCTCAATAGCCCTGCAGTGCACCAGACGCCCTGCGTTCCTCGATGTGTTGTCCCAGGCGATGGCCTTGGGACCATTGACCTCATCCACACATGTAACGGTTGACTCTTCATTCGAGCTTTTGTTCCTCTTAGTTAGGTCTGTGTCCTCTGTAAACTCTGGCAATGGCTTCGGATCATTGAATGCTTCCATAAAATGCTTGACCATGACACCGAGGGCCACACCTGAGAGAAAATTACATGCAGTAAGTCAACCAACCAACAGGCAACACCTTTTATAGGGTCTTGACTTGTTTGATAGTTACTGTATCAAACTGGATGCAATACAAAGATAAAAGTTACAGATTCAGTATTATGGTGAACAGTTATTTTGTCATAGGATGATTGTTAGAAACATTGGTTTTCTTCTCCTACTCACCACTAACATAATCTCTCTTTGAAGCTAGCGACACCCTCTCCGTGAGCTCAGCTACACCGTCGCTGTACGTTGGGTTCAAGCCGTCCGTGTTTTCAGCTATCTTGACTACAGAAGCCAAGTCTAACTTGGCGTACTCCAGCGATTTATGGACGGCACACCCGGTTTTCTCCACTGAGTCGTCAAAAGCACCAAGAAGACGGCTAATGCACTAAGTAAAGTGTAGAATACGATCGATCAAAATAATGTAATACAGTCTGTACCACTGGTACATGTTGATAATGAGCATGGTAATCAAACCTTAACATCCCTTTTTAAATAACTGCCTCCATGAAAATCAAGCTGCTCACACGTCAATTCGTTATCAAGATCACTAGCCGGGGCATTTTCTATTTCCGTTCTTCGATGAAAATGGCAGTGCACTACATGTTTTATACCTTACCTCCATGTACACGGAGGGGGAGGGTAATCCTCCAATGATGCTGGTCTTCTGGCATGCAATGGCTCCTACTGCGCATATGCCTGAAATCGCTCCCACCGCTGAGCCTGCAATGGCTGCTACTGCGCCTGCGTAGGCTCCTACTGTATCTAAAATTGAAATTAAAAAGAATCAACTATCATCAAAAGCTCCACGACCCCATTCCTACGACCCTATTCCTTCCTTTAGTCTCATTACAAAGAAAACTGTATGCAAAGACTCTTATTGGCATAAATGATATGAATTCATTATTTGCTTTTCTTCTTCAGATAGCTATTATAACATTCCCATGTTAAATATGAAAATTATGTAAAATCAAAATAATCTATTTCTAATGGTAGACACCTTTATGTGACCTACACATGTCACGTTAATGTACGGTATGCTATAGCTTTACTCTCCAAGCAGAGGTTCAGCTCCGGCTGTTTTTGAGTCGCTTTTGTCAGGCTTTCTCCTCTCTCATCGATAATTCAAATTTGTCATGATTTGCATGATCTATATCAATTTTGCTTTGTGAAGTATGCATTAAGTTCCTGTCATTATGCACAATTGAAATATATGTTTTCCTCATTAATCATGTGAATGAAGTCATAAAGTGCATAATTGATATACCATCAAGTTGGTCTTAAAGTTACGTTCAGGTAAAATGCAACAGATGTACATTAATATATATGAGCCGTAACTCCTAAGAAAACGTTGTAAAGGAATTAGATAATAAAAGGAAAATTCTATGTCAACATTTAATGGTATTCAAGTGGAAATTTCGACAAAATACACCTCGCAGCGTAATAAATTTATATTCCATAATGATTTGAACATGGCATGTCTAACTATTGTTCCTTGACCTTTGCCATATACCAAATGATCTGGAAAGGCTACACCACTAACTCTCCATCCCAAGAGATACCTTCCAATCAAACATCACGATAAAAGCATTCTCACCAGACGAAATGTCAAAACCGGAAGTTTTTCCAATGCAAAGCATATAAATTCGGTCATAAACTAGCCTGGGTGTGTTAGCTTTCTCCTATCTCTCGTCTAACAACTCTGGTAGTGGGCAAAGCCTATATCTCGGGGCTATTGGCCCCGAACAATACATACCAATCTTCACGGTACGTGTAGCAGGTTGCGGCACGTTATGCCGGTAGACAAGGGTAGACTATACATGGCAAGAAATTGGACATTGTGAAACATGGGGCATTTCCAAACCTAACAGAAGACCTAACGTAGAATGATATTGCACCCAAGGGAATTCACCGATTTTTGCAACACAATCCACCTTACATGCCAATCAGGTACTTGAATTTCATGTTGTCTGGGCTGGGACAGTATACACATTTTCCATCAACCCTTCGTCCAAAACCCTCCACAGCCTAACAAGGGACACACGCCATCCTGACACAAGAGGGACACCGAGTCTCAAGCAAACCTTACATAACGGCATTAGCACGGGTGGTCCTTCTTAACAAGACACAAGACACACGCAACCAAGTTTGTCCACCTTACGTTACGAGCTGCGATTTTTTCGTCAACCCTTACGTTACGGAAGCCTGTCCGCTATCTCGAGCTGCGATTTTTTAGCCAACCCTTACGTTACGGAAGCCTGTCCGCTATATCGAGCTGCGATTTTTTAGTCAACCCTTACGTTACGGAAGCCAGTTCAAGCCAGTTGCGTGTCCGCTATCTCGAGCTGCGATCTTTTCGTCAAACTTTACGGAAGTGGTCCTGTGTGGGCCGTTGACGGAAGTGGTCAATTATACGCAAAATCCAAACACTCAGGGCCCCAAGTCCCAAGGAATATCGAAACAGTCTATATAAAGACACGAAAATATGAAAAAATGGAGCGTTTAATACCAGTCCAGGAGAATGCCCCACTGAATGACCAGCAGCATGCACGCCTGGCTTGGCACGTGTTGAGCAAATGTGCTCCCAAGTGTAAACTCGAAGATCATACTATATTTTACCAGGGAAACATTTTTTCGAAATGTTTTAGATTATGCTATATGTAATATTTTTACGAGAACTTCGCTTAACAGAAGTTCGGTGACAGCTAAATTCTCCCAACAGCCGGATTTTTCCAGCTGTGGGCTGACGCCGGCTTCACGTTTCTTCCCCTTCACAACGTTCTTTAGAGGAAAATTGGACATGTAAGATCCCAAAGCTCTGCACAACATTTTGAATGTCGGAATATTAGTTCTCCTTCTGATGGCCAAAAATCACTACCTAACAAATGAAGTCGATTTTGGTGGTCATTTTCAAAATCGTCAACCTCACACACGAAACAGCACCAAACTGGGTGCAACGCAGACGTGATGTTACGCCAGAGGGGACGTCACTTTATACAGCTTGGAACGCGGTGGTAGCAAAAGTTCCACTCTTGTTGTAGCAAAAATTCCACTCTTGTTAAACTAATATTTGATACACGACATTGAACCGGAAAACATAATCATCATCGTCCAGGGCTCCTTGAAAACTAACTTCGTGATAAATAAACCTCTAGTACCTCCCTCGCTTGGTTTATTCCGTGGGGGTCAAAAGTCGACCCCAGCTGCTGTTGTTGTTGTTGTTGTGCAACCGACATTTGCTCAACACGTGCCAAGCCAGGCGTGCATGCTGCTGGTCATTCAGTGGGGCATTCTCCAACGATTCTGGTAAACATGAACTAACACCGGGCTGTGTCTCCACCTAAAAACGTTCGGTTTAAAAGATCATAGGACTGGTATTAAACGCTCCATTTTTTCATATTTTCGTGTCTTTATATAGACTGTTTCGATATTCGTTGGGGCCCTGAGTGTTTGGATTTTGCGTATGATTGACCACTTCCGTCAACGGGCCACACAGGACCTGGACATAATTGACCACTTCCGTTACGTTTGACGAAAAGATCGCAGCTCGAGATAGCGGACACGCAACTGGCTTGAACTGGCTTCCGTAACGTAAGGGTTGACTAAAAAATCGCAGCTCGAGATAGCGGACAGGCTTCCGTAACGTAAGGGTTGGCTAAAAAATCGCAGCTCGAGATAGCGGACAGGCTTCCGTAACGTAAGGGTTGACTAAAAAATCGCAGCTCGAGATAGCGGACAGGCTTCCGTAACGTAAGGGTTGACTAAAACATCGCAGCTCGAGATAGCGGACAGGCTTCCGTAACGTAAGGATTGACTAAAAAATCGCAGCTCGAGATAGCGGACAGGCTTCCGTAACGTAAGGGTTGACTAAAACATCGCAGCTCGAGATAGCGGACAGGCTTCCGTAACGTAAGGGTTGACGAAAAAACCACAGCTCGATATAGCGGGCAAGCAACGGGCCATAAACGACACCGGGCAACCTGTTAGTCCTCTTTACTGAAATTCCCAAGGGAGACATGAATGAACCACTGGTGTACATTTTACTCGTAGCCACTGAAGGCAGACTGTTATGAAAACACAATGATGTATTTAAATCGATAACCTGTTGGTTTGTAAGCTTATTTGTAAGTTTTTGAAATGCCCCATGTTTCAGAATGTCCAATATTTTGCCACTACTGGGGTAGACAACTCGCAATGGTCATGCTCGAAGGCATCCTCTATACCCAGCAGCCTGTAACACCAATTATTTCGAATAAATATGTTTGCCCAGTAAAATTACTGCCATTTTGAGTCCCCTTCATGTTGAGAACTAAATCGCAACTTAATCAACGTCTTAATACTAACATAACAATTGGGCAGTTAAAACATGAAAAGCTACAAAACAATATTCCGATACAAGTCGCCCAATCACCCGCAAAATCACATTCAAGCGCAGTCTGGAATATACAGTTTCCTTGTATAGAAATTCTGAAACCGGGATTACATTTATGAAATAAAATAAGTCATCGCCTGTCCTGGTTGGCACTCAGCTGAAAGGCTGATTTATCAGCATTACAACACAGTGAGTTCAAGCCCTTATCATTCCCTGTCAATCATCACGATCTTGTTGTTTCCCGGATGGATTTTAATTTGGTTTAACTTTCGTTAAATGAAATATAATTTGAATCATCGGCCTCGCTCGAGGTACCTTTGCCAGAATCGACACTTTTTGTGCTTATCCTCGAAATATTATATATACATATATATTCGTGTTTAAACTACGAATTTACCACCGCAACGCGCGCAACACACACAAGATCCCATCTTAGTATCGCACGCCCATCAATATACATGTATACCACCGAGCAGATCATCCTACCCTTGCTATCTGCAATTCCGAGTTTGGCCGCTACAGCGCAGCGTAGCCAGGGCTATGGCAGTTTCGGGGAATTCCCGTGCAGAAAGCATTAGGGTCCCTCACATCTGAATACCGTTTTGATACCTTATACAGCAAATATGTCTGTGTCCCGTGAATTAGTGGGATGGACGGCGGCATGCAAGGCTGGTTGTTTGTTGTCTCTTTTGCCCTTTTTAGCAGGTTAGACCATTGATATCTGTAAATAAAATTGTACCTGGAGAGGATGTAGCTTTTCCCAGTCCGACAGGGCCCACAGATCGCCAGCACACTCACGGGCTCCTCGATCCCCTCCAGTAGATCCAACGCCTCGGGAACGATCTGCAGGGTTTCCCTTCGGACGCCATGTACTTTCATGACTCTCCCGGTGGACGCGTTGTACTTCAAGTCGTTTGGCAGAATCAGCGGGATGGAAGGCGGCATGCAAGGCTGGTTGTTTGTTGTCTCTGCTGGACAAATTATTCTATTGGCAATTGGTCATATAGTATGTGTGTACAAGATTTCTTACTCCTAGGACTGATTGTTAATGAATACTGTCCTGATACAAGCAATGCAAATTCTTAAGCAACATTGTGTGCCAGTCATTCATCTACAAACATGTATTCAGTGCTCTGTTTCACTCTGAAGGGGTTGGGAAGGATAGATAAGAGACAGTATCATAACGACAACTCGCAACAGAAAAATAAAACTACCGTAACTATAGATATTATGTTGTTAGATTATAAATAGGCAAATGTGAATGCATGCATTAGATAGGTGAGTAACGTAGTTACTAAATCCAAACAATCATTCATTGAATAAATGCTAATTAATGTTGATTCATTGTATCAATATCACGATTATCACTCGATTATCAGCCCTTAGCCAAACAGCCATAGAATCTTGTTTCATGATCTTCACACAATCAGAATCTATTACCTATACCACCACTCTCAAACTCGCTTATCTCTTGTTGTCTCATTCGTTTCACGTTACGGTAATATGGTCCAGCAGGACTGTCATCATCACATGGGGCGTTTCTCTTCCTCATTTTTCTTCCTAGGAAAATGATGCACAGAGAGACATACGACGTTATATACAACAAAAGATATGGTAACTAGCGCTAGGAAAATGAAAATTGTTCCCAATCCAGCCCATCCGACAATGCAACCAGAAATAACTACTAGTCACTTCTTTCAAACTTCTCGGTGTCTGATCATTTGCATAAATGATCAGGAAACGTTAGCATAGCATTCTTTGTTAAGATGACTACTTTTGGGCACTTCTATTCAATATTTGGCCGGAGAAGATGATCAACCTAGGACATCATGTGTATAATCAATGATAAACCCACGTAATACATCAGTCTCGAAGGTTTAGATCATTTGGTGAAGGTATGGAATAGTGGGACATAAATCAATACATTGTTGGCAAAATAGGTGCAAACAGTCCGAGTCTGTCAAAGCACAAACAAAAGATGGACAGAAACCAACGTGTGTAGCTACCGATCAGGCGATGACCTACAACTACAAGTATGCAAATTGATATATGTGGAAAGTCCCAGCTTTTGATACAATACAAAAAACATTTTCTTCAACGGGAAGTCCCAGCTGAAAATCAACCTAGGCATGAGTCAGGGAAAGTCCCTACTTAGCATCACAACAACACCTGTGTGGCACACAAGGCAACCAATCTCTGTTCGTTACGCAATAGTGGAAGTACAAACTACCGACACGAGTGAAAGGCCCGGTTCGTGCTACAACTTCTTTATGCTCATATTTGTATGTCATACCATAGAACTTTACGCCACTGTAAGCATCAAAACACACAAGTAGGCACAAAAATCAGGGAAAGTCCCTGATTAACATCACAATGACGCCCACACATGATGACATTTCAACCAATCGATATCTGTTGTGGAAGCACAAACTACGGGCAGGAATGAGCCCTAGTATCGTTAGAGATCCGGTACCAATAGAGGTCGGATGTCACCTTTAAAATCAGGCTCGTGACCTTCCCTAGGCAAAAAGACTATAGTTTACCGCGAGGGGTCTGGTATCCACGTTACATTTCTGTCCATAGTGACCCCACTGTATGAATCATGCATGTAAAGTCTGTAAAAAGGCCCTTCTCACCCGCAGGATAAATTGACTGCATCGTTGCTCTGACCCAAAGCAATTTGAGCTGTAAACAACATCATTCAATGGAAAGTCCCCAGGTAAATACTGAACCAGACACGAATCAGTGAAACCCCCTAATTAGCATGACAATAAAACCCGGACAGGGCAACCAATTGCTCTCCTTACACAAAGATAAATCACCAGTAGGATAGGGGACATATGCCTTTCCCTGTTCTCTATTCAATTGCTATTATTGGTTAACATTGGTTATTGTTATTGCTATCATCAATTAACATTATTTTATATGCCGTAGTAAAGACACCGTCTAGGGAATAGAACACTTCTCAGCATTTACCATGGACTACCTTTCATTGAGATATATAAACGTACCGCACATTTTATCTCAGAGTCTCTGCTCAATTATACACAGGTGCATTAGAGTACAACACGTCCGCAATAATGATAATAACGTATCATCTGCTCACCTCAATATAGGCACCAATGTCTTCGTTTTCTTTTGCTTCCTTCTTTACTTACAATCTCCCTTTGGTGGGATTACTTGCAGCTATAAGTGATCACTCTGAGTCAGATTTTCTGTCGGTCCGAATTCGTGGCCTCTCTCCAAGGACGGACACCGCACAATGCGTCACACCCAAACAAAGGAGGAACCTAAAACAAGGTGCGCAAAGCCACCTGGGAAGGGGGAAGTTCGTGACATATCCGCTGGGAGTTAGTGTGGAAAACATTTCCTTCAGCGGAAAGTCCCAGCTTTTGATACAATGCAGAAAATAATTCCTTCAACGCCAACGGAAAGTCCCAGGTGAAAGTTAACATAGGAATGAGTCAGGGAAAGCCCCTGGTTAGCATCACAATAACGCCCACACAAGACAATTAATCTCTGTTGTGGAAGCACAAACTACAGACAGTAATGAGCCCTATATCGCTAGAGATTGGCCATGGGTGCCAATAGCGGTCGGTTGTCAACTCTATACGGGGCTTATGACCTTCCCCGGACAGAAAGGCTAATATATATAGTTTACCGCGAGGGGTCTGGAATCCAGGTTACATGTCTTTCCATAGTGACACCACTGTATGAATCATGCCTGTAAAGTCTGTAACGTTGCCCTTCTCACTCGAAGGTTTTAAATTAACTGTATCGTTGCGAAGGTTCTCCCCTGACCCAAAGCAATTTGAGCTGTAAACAACATCATTCAATGGAAAGTCCCCAGGTAAATACTGAACCAGACACGAATCAGGGAAACCCCCTGATTAGCATGACAATAAAACCCGGACAGGGCAACCAATTGCTGTTCCTTGCACAAAGATAAATCACCAGTAGGATAGGGGACATATGCCTTTCCCTGTTTTCTGTTCAATTGCTATTATTAGTTATTGGTTAACATTGGTTATTGTTATTGCTATTATCAATTAACATTATTTTACATGCCGTAGTAAAGGCACCGTCTAGGGAATAGAACACTTCTCAGCATTAACCATGAACTACGTTTAATGGAGATTTATAAACGCACCGCACATTTCATTTCAGCTGCCCTCGCTGGACAATTATATACAGGTGCATCAGAGTACAACACGTCCGCAATAATAACGATAACGTATTATTTGCTCACCTCAGTATCGGCACCAATGTCTTGGCTATCTTCGTTTTCTTTTGCTTCCTCCTTTACTTACAATCTCCCTTTGGTGGGATTACTTGCAGCTATAAGTGATCACTCTGAGTCAGACTTTCTGTCGGTCCGAATACGTGGCCTCTCTCAAACAACGAACACCTCACAATGCGTCACACCCAAGCAAATGAGGAACCTAAAACAAGGTGCGCAAAGCCACCTGGGATGGGGGAAGTTCGTGACATATCCGCTGGGAGTTAGTGTGGAAAACATTTCCTTCAGCGGAAAGTCCCAGCTTTTGATACAATGCAGCAAATAATTCCTTCAACGCCAACGGAAAGTCCCAGGTGAATGTCAACATAGGAATGAGTCAGGGAAAGCCCCTGATTAGCATCACAATAACGCCCACACAAGACAACTGATCTCTGTTGTGGAAGCACAAACTACAGACAGTAATGAGCCCTATATCGCTAGAGATTACCGGGCTTATGACCTTCCCTGGACAGAAAGGCTGATAATAATAGTTTAGCGCGAGGGGTCTGGAATAATTAAGGAGGTTAAATTGTTAAGTGCTACTCCGATGTCAAAGGTAAAGTGTTGACCTTTCAATGTCTAGACATCAGGTGGCATATGAGTCACTCCACTGTATGGATAAGACATGCAAAGTCTGCAACATTGCACTTCTCACGCGCATGATATATCAACTGCATGGTTGCTATTAAAGGTTGTCTTGGTCTTCCCCTGAGCTAAAGAAATCTATTAAAAAACAAGCTCCTTGCATAAACTGAAAGTCCCCGCACTAGTGAATCAGCAAAACCACCCTAATTAGCATCACAATAAAGCCGGTGTCACAGCGATCTCGCCCGCCCCCCCTTTTGCGTTTGTCACTGCAAGGAGCTTTTATCACTGAGACCTCTAAATGCGCCGCATACATTACCTCAGTCCACTACCTTCTGTAGACAAATATACATAGGTACGACATGTTTAATATAGCAGTAATATTTGCTTCATCAGTATTGACCCCTTTTTTGTTACCCTGGTCCTCTTAGATTTTCCTTCTGTACTGCACGACGCTTCCGGGAGGTCCAAATACTTGGCCTCTACATGACGACAAAGGATATTAGCGTACTGTAGCAACCGGGAACTGCAGGTGCGCAAAGTCACCTGGGAAGGAGACGTCCATGACATACCTTTATGTCGGGTATGAAAGTCCGGGGTTCTGATGTGATACAGACAAGGCCAGGTATTCGAAGTTTCGTAGCCTCGGAAGGTCCTGCTAACCCTCATGTCAAATGTGAAATCGGGTGCTGGACGTGAAGCTGTGCTTGTGCACGTGACTGTGGAGACGACTGTTTTTCTACCTGAGTCAAAGTATTTGTCAGACGTTTAGAGTGTCTATGTTTACCTAGGCGAACTTGACTTCTTTCACCAAAGGGTCAATGCACTACTGGAGAAAGTCACAGAAGACGAAGAAATAGTTGTCAATACTAAGGTGAGCTAGTGTTTTCTTATTTCTATGTTCAAGGCCACGTAATTTGGCTCAATATGGATATGTTGTGGACATGGTCTAATCAAAGATGGCGTTGTGTGCATCAGTTTACAAAAGACAGGTAAATGTGTGGCGCACTAAACAATGTTGGCTGTGCCTTTGGTCTGCTTCATGATATGCGTAGACTCCTTTATCTGTGACAATAGGTACATACAGGATAAAGGAAAGTCCTGGACCAATGTACTGAGGCGCAAAGACTGACTTAGCTTTATGGTCACATCAAAGATGGCGCTGTGTGTATCAGTCTACAGAAGAGATGTAAAATATGTGGCACATTTGCAAATTCCACGAAAGACTGTTTTCGACTTAAATCGAGGATTGTTTCTTTCCTAGTCTTTTTGCTTTGGCCTAGGTAAACTGAAGCAGCGTTAGTTGGGTAATGGTAAATTGATTTTCACGCCCAAAGTCTGCACACACAATAGACGAATGTGACACTTGATCCGAAATCCTTTGGTCTGCTTCATGGTCTGTGCACACTATGTCACCTGTCGCCACGGGTATACGTCAGGTACAAGGTTAATAGGTCCCTCGTACTGGCTCGCAAATAAGGGCTTCTTTGGGCTATTTTGGTATCAAAGGGCTCTCTGAATTTTCGGGCTGTTTCTGTGTATCAATGGTAAAGGAACGAACACAGAGTTTTCAAGGGAGTATGATTGTGCTATAACATGGTACTGCTGTAAATGCAGAAATATTCGCGGTGGTTTTATGTTCGTGGTAAAAACACGCAAATTGAATATCAACCTGACCTTTGAACATTGAATGAAGTGCTACGTATCCAGATGATAGATATGGTTACATCAATGACAGCGAATCACGCCAGGACTACAGAAATCTGTTGTTCTGTAGCAATCTCGCCCTGTCTCTTGTTCTTAAAAAGATAGATCAGAGACATGGATAGATTGGCAAAGACAGTCCATGACTTCAATTGAGGATTGTTTCTTTCCTTGATAAAATATAACCTGTTCAGAACACATGAAACATGGTCACTAAATAATGCATACAGTATATCACGCATTTAGACCGTGAGACTGCATGTGCTTTCACTTTTGTGGAAGGAACAGCGATTGGTTGCATTGCGTGAGCTTTGGCGTCATCATGCTACTGAAAGAGATTATTTGATTCATGCAGAGGCTATTATTTTTTTTACCTGGGGCTTTTATTTACCTTGGCCCAGACAAATCTAAGGAACGTTAGCTGTGCCATGGCTGTTGTTGACGTTTCCCGCTTAAGTGCGTCTATTGTACGAACACAACAAAAGAATTGTCGGCTAACTTTTGTGACCAGCGACACTTGATCCTAAAGACTTGGATCTGTGTCATGGTCTGTGTGGACTCCGTTACAACTCTCGTGACAACATGTAAAGTTGGCCGCACCTGTGGACGACTGTTTCGTCGTCAGTAAATTGACGAACAGGCGCCAATTTATACGCAGCAACGCGGCGCTAGCGAAAACCAATTCGTCACCTGAAATGTCAAACAGGTCGTGATTTTGTGCGAGCTGCCAATAGGCACCAAGTCCAATAGACACGAGGTAGAGGCGAACTAGACGCCACCACGCCATTGATTCTGTAAAAAAATGATACTGAATATCAGTTTGAAGGTTTGTTTGTTCATGATCTGGGCTTCAAACGCAAACGTGTCACATGTTAATCTGACCGGAAAGGAACATTGGCAATAATTCTTTTATTTTGAATGGGTGGGTCACTTTCCGTTCGCAGCCAGGGGCTGGATTGCCAGCCGCTTACAATAGGCAGAGCAAGGGTCTGGATCGGGGGAACGACTGAAATAAAAAGTCGCAAACGAGATACGGCCCACTATGATACCCCTTTAGGTGCAGTTTAAGTATTCTAGGGGCCCTAGAATCATTGGACAAAGAAATAAGCTACGTGGGAGAGAGGACGAAAGGGGTTACTCTCGTTGGGATTCTAGGGGCTTTGTTGGCCTTATCAGAACATTTGTAAGATTTAGGAGCTTTCTGGTACATTATTGTTTCCGACCAACAATGTTAGTGGAGTTAACACAGAATATGTGTGTGTGTGGGGGGGGGGGGCATACTAGGGGCCTTCATTGGGGTTCCTGATTGCGCTACATACACAACATGACACTATTTGAGTTGAAATCTGTTTCTGATGCTTTTCCCGGACATCACTACAGCCAGACAATTGATTCCGTCTGCCCAAAAAGGCCATAGGGCCCCATACGTGTATCATAGTCTATGTAACGCTGTGGTCAGTTTTATTTCTTAAATGCTGCTTATATGCTGGGGTAGTTTATAGTAGTAGAAGCTTGGACATTAGAGGATTGTTATTTCTAGGAGTAACTGATTGAGGGTAAGAAAGACTTGTACATTTGTAATGTGGTCTTCTAAGTTTTAAAAACGATGGAATTGAAATTCATGTTAACGCAATGGTTATATTCGAAGAATCACACTGTGGTAATTTATCAATGTCATGAATACAAGTACCTTCCTACTTACATGGCTAGTCCCTTGACCTCCAGGGCAAGGAATGAATGAAGATAGCCAAGAACATATAATGTATTCAGGTTGTAAGCTGTTTATACGACCCTGACCAGTGTGTATAATCCTCCAACTGCTGGAAATAGTTGTTTTGTTGACAATAAGTTAATATATTTGCTAGGTTTGATTCTACTTGCACATTTGCCCAATTTCTTACGCCTATTTCGGCCATCGGATGTCTAGTAGAGGTTAAGCAGTATGCAGCTAGCTTATAGCACCAATGCTTATTCTGCCCGGGCTGCCGAACAACAACCGCAACCGATACCCCCAAGTCAGCACATGCTTAGGGTGGCATCAGAATGTATGGCAAAAAGGAATTTGCTTGCCGTGCCCCCGATCTATCTAGCCCAGTAGTACGTACACTGTTTATCATTCTTTACAGTGTCAACCACCATGGCGTCTACGCAGAGTGACACATCACTAGTCAAGTCTGAGTTATCCCGTCGCAACAAGCTTTATTCAAAGATAAATGACAATTTATCTGAAAATGAAATAAGAAAATTGCGAGCTATGTTGGTCGCTGATCATCATATTGCCATAGGAAGAATTGAAAATGCGACGCCACATGAGATCTTTACTATGCTGGAAAATGATAACAAAATTAGTGAAGGAAGTCTTGGATTGCTGAAGGAACTGTTGACAGCCCTTAATGAATCACGGCTTGCACAAGAAGTTGTTGATTTGGAATTGGAAGAGAGTTCGGGTAAGTAGACTTCTGTGTTTTCAAAGTTTATGGTTTGCAGCTTATTAGCATAATTCAGGAAATTGTGGGTGGCTGTTTATGATATTTGGGGAAGTTTAGTACATCTATAGACACGCAAAAGTAGATACGGTTTTGCTGAACAATTGGCATGTAAATATGGTCTAAACTACTATTCAGTTTCTAATGCCTAAACACTCTTGAATGAGTGGACATATTTCCACACTTGCAAGGGTTCTCTACACGTAAAATATAATTGAAATCATTTGTAGAATTAAGTATATCAATTCTTTTGATCAAGTGGAAATGAGAAGGAATAGATTTGAGTGTGTATATATTAATTATATATTGAACATCCCATATATGACATCGCCTGTCTATCGTTGTTGAGACATACGGGCACATCGAAATATGCCATAACATCCTCTTTATTAGTAGGAGAGGATGGACTATATTACAGTAACTTGAGAGGGACAAGAGGTAGGCCTAGTCTGAGAGGCTGGAAAACACGCGACCAGGAAAACATGGAGACTGACACTCAGTTTGAAAGTGGTAAGTAATGATGTTTTGGGTTGGAGATCAGACATGCTGTTTAACTGTCTGGGAAAGGAGTCAAAGGACTGATCGAACGATGGTCGTGACGTTGAAAAAACTGAGAACTCTAAGTGCAATAACATTAGCGCTTTTTTTCAGGAAAAAGCTTGTTTTGAAGTGGTGATTATACCTCTATCAAACGACTATTCATATATAATGTAGATTGATTTCAATGTTGGAAGTTCTGACTCCTACAACACTTTCCTTCATCGTTCATCATCCACTCTTTTAGCTTTCAGAGTAAAATCGGTGTAAAGTGAACTGTTCAACCCTGGCCCCGTGCTTGTAGACAAAGGCTTGATAGTAATAATGTTCTTTTAGGAGTTAGATAACTTGGACATATACGTTCCCTGACTTCTATATATATAGATATATAATGATTAAAATAACTGCAATTCTGGTATCAGCTCATGGGGGTGACAAGCAGCTTAGATTGAATGAAATTCTTAGATTCCGCATTTCTCCGTTTTTTTGTGGGCACTACAAAATACCCTTTTCACGATAACATTGCTATCTATTTCCAGCAGACGTGTCGCTGTTGCATCATAATC
>NW_023365702.1:0-54396 GCF_000003815.2 Branchiostoma floridae
TCTTCTGCTGTTCCTTCAGCGTGAGGGTTCCACCATGTTTGGCTGTGTAGACACACGCTCGCTTGCTATCCATATGCACGCTCATTTTGGCAGTCTTTATCTAAGTGTTTCCTTGAGGCTTTCATACAATTCATCAATGCTGTTTTCCTTTTTCTCCTCATCTTCCATCCATTTTGTAAATACTTCATCTGTAACTCTACTCCACTCTTCCCAATCAGCCTTCTTTATGTTCAGGATTGTTTTCACCTCTTTTTCCTGTTTCTCTCCTAGCATGAAGGATATAAGTTTGTGGTCAGACCTTATCGATGTTTCATCATGTGTCTTCCAGTCAGATATGAGATCTTCTAATGTAGGAGTGATCAGTGTCAAGTCTATTGTTCCATTCTTGTGTGTTGGTTGGTTGTTATTCCATACTATTAAGTTGTTGCTTGCAAGTACTTCTGCTAGCATTCTGCCAAGAATGTTCTCTCCATTTTTGTCCCAGCTATCATGTCTGGCGTTAAAGTCCCCTGTTATGATGATATTGTTCTCTCTTCCTCTTATCACCTCAATGTCATTTAGAAAAGCTTTCATCTGCTCTTTGTTTCCAGGCGGTATGTATACTGAGCCCAGCGCTATCTTCATGCCTTTGATGTATATGTTGCACCACACTGCTTCATATGCTGTGTTATTCATGTCCTCTCTCTTCAATACCTTAACATCCCTGGCAGCAGCTATAGCTACCCCTCCTCCAGACTTTCCTTTCTGTCTTATTTTTGTGTACCATTGCCATGTTTTCAGTGCTTGTGTTTTGTCCAGTAGACCATCCTTTGGTCTCCATATTTCAGAGAGGCACATTATTTTGATTCCCAGTTTCATACATGTGATGTCAAGTGCTGCCACAGTAGTGTTAATTGACCTCACGTTAGCTTGTGCAATCTTCATGTTGTTCTGCATGTGTGTCTCTTGCTATTTTTTCACTTTTGGTTGCTGTGGTTGTCACTGTTTTGTTGTCTTCTCTTGTCTATGTTTGCTTTCTGTTCTATGAAGCTTTCACACGCTGTCGAGGTTGCCCAGTGTTTTTTCCCACAGTTTGCGCACTTTGCTGAGTTTCTGCAGTGTGTATCTGTGCCGTGTTTTCCCCCGCACTTGACACATGTGACTTCTCCTGAGCAAAGGCTTGCTATGTGACCATAGGCTTGACACCTATAACATCTTATCACTTGTGATGCTTTTGAGATGTAGGCTTCCGGTTTTGTTACTCCGTCTGCTATTTTTACTTTCTTGGTCAGTATGTGAGTTAATTCTTCGTGTGTTCTTGTTTCAACAACTACAATGGGGAGTGGTCTTCCCGTGTCAGTATAGTAAAGCCTTCTCACCTTAGCCTTCACTCCGGTTTGTTGCTCTATGGCGTATTCCACTTCTGAATTACTCACAGTCTTCTCCGTGTTTTTCAGTATGCACTTGGGATGCGGTTGTGTTTTGCTCGTACTATGTGTACTTATGTCACTTTCTCCAAACGCTTTCTCCGACCACTTCTCTAGTAACTCTTGCTTGTCTTCTGTGGTTTTTGCGTGGAGTGCTATTCCTCCTCTGGGTAACTGGTATGCCCACTTCACCTTAGCCTTTGGGCTTATACACGTTGACTTCTTTTAAGATTGTTTCACTGTCTCTGTAGTTCTTGGTGACTCTGATGTTGTCTATTATGACAATCTTCTCCTCTTCTACCATACACTCTCTCTTCTCATGTTCCTTTGGTTCTTTCTGTTTCTTGTCGCTTCTTTCAGGTAGTGTTGCTGTGTTTAACTCCTTCTTTTTTCCTGTTTTCCCTTGTTTTCCCAGCAGTTCTCTCCCCTCAATCTTGTCTCTAACACAGAAAGCACACCTGTATGGTAGGTTAAAGATTTCATATATTTTACATACTTCTTCTGGTATTAATGCACAATCAGCAAACCACCAAGTGAAACAATTATCGCAAAGGATCCAAATTCCCTCAAAGGCTTTAGCTTTGTTGACATGATGACAGAATTTAATTCACAAGTTTTCACAGACAATAAGGTCCAGGTTCAGGTCCGGACATGGACCTACTAGTAAATGATCCTCTGGACCTGAATTTTCCGTGCAGGTACCCACCCTTAACTAGTACTGAACCTCCCCTAAGAGTTAGTTCAAACACACCATAATGAACACCGGATGCTAGAAAGGTGGGATGTTCCGGACTGGGGCGGACGGGGGAAGTTGAGGTACACCTTACAGATATAAACCGCACCTTCCATACAAGTTTGACATATTTCTACACCAATGAACACTGTAAAATTGACTCTGAAACAGTAATACAGAAAACCAGACTTGCATTTACACTTGCCTTAGAAGAAATACCCATAGAATTCCTTCCAATTAAGGATCTTCCGTAAACCCCTCACAGGCCCCGCTGTTTACGTTTCTTTCTGCATTCCTCTACGTATCAGAATGTTCTCTCCCTATGTTTGATGCAGAAAACTGGAACATTTCAAACATGCAATCGTATAACTCTTTCCTCTAAGCTATGGTCTATCTTCCAATAGACAAAGACGAGAGTTAGACGACAAACCGGGCCGTGTGGTTTACACCTTCGTTCCCCCCCTCCCCACAGAAAAGTTGCAACGCGTTCTCGAAACGCTTCATTTCAGTTTCGAGCTTTCTGTCAAACCTACAGAGCCTCTAGTACCAAAATACAAGATGTTGCCTTACCCGAACAAACTTGAACACCAGCAGACTTGCACAACAACGTCAGTCAACTCCCTAAAACCGCTAAATGTTGATGAGATCTTCGAGACGAAGAAAAACTTCCAAACCCACGCCGTTTCTTCAGTAAACAGGAAGTGGCGTCTCATGACCCGGAAGTATACCATGGTCTGGGTCAACTATCATGTCCTGGTTATTCAAATGTTGTCGCGATCACGCTCAATGGGATTTTTGTATATAAATGATACTTTTGTCCAGATTTAACATGTTGATATATTGTTAATATACAGATTCGTTCATTACGGTAATTTATTGTTATACACATGATTACCTCCATGAAATGTCATGGAGGTTATATTTTCATCAGCGTTTGTGTGTGTGTGTGTGTGTGTCTGTCAACAAGATAACTCAGGAACAGCTGGATGGATTAGTTTCATACTTGGTGTGTTGGTGGGGTGTGATGAAAGCTGAAAGTGATTAGATTTTGGGCCCCCTAGCGGCTTACCTTGGTACTGCAGCGCAACTTCCGGTTTTGCTATCTCGTGTTCTGAACACGCTATGGTCACGATTTTTCCGTGTTAGATAGCTCTTGTGCTCAGGAATAAGTGACATAAGTTTTGGCCCCCTACCGACTAGGTTTGGGATAGCAGGGGCATTTTTGTCAAAAACTTCTGAAGAGGATAACTCAAGAAGGGAACAATGGATTTTCAAGATTTTTGGTATGTAGGTACCTTAGACAATGTTGTACAAGATAAGATACTAATTATGCAAAATAGGAGTACATTTGCATAATTAATGAGAATATTCTATCATAGCAGTTTTTCAATGTATCTCTTGTCCCGGACATGATATAGTCTTGACATTTGGGTGGTAGATAGCTTGCAGTGTCATGGCAAAGTGGGGCAGATTTCAGCCCCCTAACATGTAATTTAGGAACTGCAGGGGCGTTTTTGTCAAGACATTCCAAAGAGGATAACTGCAGAAAGGATTGACGGATTGGCATCATTTTAGGGGTGCAGGTAGCTTAGGCAAAGGTGTTCATAATGATATACTTGTTATGCAAATGAGGACCTTATTTCCATAATTAATGAGGAAATTGTATAATACCATTATCAGCAATAACTAGACTTCAATAAATGTAACACTTATTAATTATGATAGATGGAATTTAAGTAGATACCAAATATGGTAATGAGGAACTTATTTGCATAATTTATGTAAAAATTGCAAAGCCGCTTTATGTCTAATGATTGGAATTTTATACTTGTGTCATGTGTACGTTAGTCAATGATGAACAACACCACGCATAAATTATGTTAATGTATTAGTTAATTGCATGAAATTTACAAAAGCTCTAAATTTTCATGGAGGTATGAGGTCGCCGAACTCTAGTTGTTCATATATATGTAGTTGTAGTAGACCTTGCGAAAGTCGCTGTACTTGTGCCAATAACGATCTTTTTGTGAAGATGAAGTAGACATGGCATTCTTTCTTGGAGCCTGACACTGGTCATATCTTTATTCTCCTGTGTTGCTCAAATTGGGGATGGTCAAAATTGCGGGCCTCCTTTGACAACCAGACCTGTACCTGTACCCGTGCCACTGGAGAAAAACGGCAGACTGCTGATCTGACCAAGAAGGATTCTCCAAGCAGAGGTTCGGCTCCAGCTGTTTTTACGTGATTTACCTTTCAGTACAGTTTCCACCTCGCTGTTGTATGCAAAACAATAACTGCAATATTTTCAAGTCCTGTGGCGCACTACTATTGTTATGTCATTGAAGATAAACCACAGACTGCTGACCTAACCAAGAAGTATTCTCCAAGCAGAGGTTCGGCTCTAGCTATTTTGACGTGATTTTAGGCCTAGGACTTTCTATTTTGTATTGTTCTACAAGCCATGCTGGATCCACAAAGTTAGTTTAATTCCTTGTCAGATCCTAATAAAACAAATACTATTTCTGTGTACATTTTAAGTACTAACAATCAAGGGACAGTCAAGAAGTGTCAAAATATCTGAATTGATGCATGTGTGTTTGTAATATTTGATTAAACTGACTTTTAGTGAATATTTGATGTTGTGATCTTCTCAAGACTTTTGTATCAAGCTCCATTTATCGTTATAACGTTAGATATAGATTCAGAGTCAGTGTAGCAGCACCCAATTTCTTTTCACAAACGTTTTATTTGCAAAATTCAACAAGTAAAAAACTATCATACACCTGAAAACTGTTATCCATCGTTGTAAAAAGAAAATTCATGCACTTGAATAAGAAAGAAACAACATTTTGACAAAGTGAAAAATACATCAGAAGTTTAAAAAGTGAATACTAAAACCTCTATTTATGTTACACGATGGGACAACCCTGAAAGCTTAATGAGAAGTCTACTCAAAAGAGCAGGAGTTTCGCTACTAACACTGACAGAAGTGACGGTAAGACTACGGTAGGGACCACGTTGACCCCGCTGTTGACACCCTGCAGGTCACATGGCGGGAGTTTGGGCGTGGTCGGCTCCATCTCCATCATACACCCGAACCAGTACTGCGCGGTAGACTTCGGGTAACCGGGGTCCACACTGAAGGTCGTGTCGTTGAACCGCCAATACTGGCTGCCCTGTAGTACGGAAAATATCCCATGTTATATGATAACGCCAGTTCTGGCTGCCCTGTAGTACGGAAATTATCCCATGTTATATGATAACGCCAGTACTGGCAGCCCTGTAGTACGGAAATATCCAATGTTATACGATAACGCCACTACCGGCTGCCCTGTAGTACAGAAAATATCCACTGTTATATGATAACGCCAGTATTGGCTGCCCTGTAGTACGGAAATATCCCATGTTATATGATAACGCCAGTACTGGCTGCCCTGTAGCACGGAAAATATCCAATGTTATATGATAACGCCAGTTCTGGCTGCCCTGTAGTACGGAATATATCCCATGTTATATGATAACGCCAGTACTGGCTGCCCTGTAGTACGGAATATATCCAATGTTATATGATAACGCCAGTACTGGCTGCCCTGTAGTACGGAAAATATACAATGTTATATGATAACGCCAGTACTGGCTGCCCTTTAGTACGGAAAATATCCAATGTTACATGAATGAATGCGTTTATTGCTCAACAATCGCACAGGGTACAATGTATGGCAACCAGTAACAACTAATAGCTATACACACAATAGTACTAAGAGGCTACATACAAAACAACAACAAAACATTATCGATAACAGTACAGCTATGGATGAGTAATCTGGTCTCGCATTTGGAATACATTATGAAGAAACTGGCCTACGTAGACGGATATATGAGTTGAACATGAGCAAAGATGGAAAATATCGTTTTCTGCACCAGTAAGATATATGTGTGTTTTGGTTCTAAGGCCACAGCAAGTAAATTTTATGGATGTCATCAGCGCGCGCATTAATTTTCGCCTGATTTCAGAAAAAAAAAGATTTTTTTTCTTCTGTAGTGATGGTCAACATGACGATAAAGTACCAAAAATGAGCAAATATGTTGTATTGTAGCCTAATAATTGTACTTGTAGAAGTGACAATTGCGAGGTACCCAGGGCTGTAGTTGTAGAAATGAAACTTATTGGATAGTTGTAAAAGTGACACCAATATGGAAGCCATGAGTGTGGTTACCAACTTTGTTGGTGATGCCAGTCTACCACACTAGTGTCACTTTTACCACACCAGTACATGTCTTGAATACAGGAATGAATGCCTTGTTGGCTCTGATACCATGTTTTGTCCCTTTAATTCTTGTTACAACATTCATCACAACTTTATGGTGCCTATTTCTGAAAATGTAGCGATCTTGTTTTTTTCACCCATCTTGTTTTTTTTCGCCCTATCGCACTATTTTTGCAGTCTGCAGAGGATGTCATCCATAAAATTTGCTTGCTGTGGCCTAATATTCTTAAACAATGTTTCTCTCTCTTAACTGTAGGTAGGACATTTCATAACAAAGTGGAATTCATCTTCTATATATGATAACGCTTCTTGATGAAAATTCACAACACTTTTAGATGAATTGCTCTATCAGTTCTAGTCTTTCTCTCATGAAGGTCGTTTGTGGACATATGTCTAGCATTCGATAACAAAACAGTAGCGAAGTTTCATGCTTATGTAACGGTAGTTCACCTTTATCCGTAGGGTAACCTTTATCCGTTCCTTTTTAAGAACAATGTATTTGGGAAATCAAGTCTACAGATGGTGGTTTCAAACTGCAATATTTTAAAAATAGTACAATTTGAAACTACCTTACATCACTGATACCTATCTTTGGATACCCTATTTAGCAACACAACGGATATAGGTTACCCCGCGGATAAAGGTGAACTAACGTAAACGTTATGTACATGTGTAAGTTAAGTTAGTATTTTCTTCTTCTTTTATTTTGTACACAGTACCAACATTAGGTTGACAAAAAGTAGTATTCTCTAACTTGATACTCTGGCCTTGTCTGTAAATGGCTGTATGATGCGTCTAGTGTCTAGGCGTAGCGGTATTGTGCTTGCCACTTCTCGCTTTCAGCCTTAACCGCTGGCTAGCGGAGAAACTGCAACATGGGAATCCCTCTGCCTTTATATGTCCTAACTGTGGCCGTGACTGCCATTCCAGGATCGGCCTGCAGAGCAACAGCAGACGCTGCAAACCGCCGTGACTTCAGACAGAGCGCTACCATCATTTGCAAAGATGGAAGGATGCCTACTACTACTCTGGCCTTAAAAAAACTGGGCGATTGTCTAACCTTGAAGAAGTATGTCCTCCCGTTGAGCCACTGCATGACCGTGTCCACTCCATCCGCGGGAACACCGTTCCACACCGACAGGTCACGTGGGTAGCCCCTGTCCACCCCCGTCCCGGCCCTGTACCGGTAGTATTGGTCATCTGCGCAAAGAGGAAATAAATGTTTGAATTGTTCAAAAGTTTATTGTCAGGCACCAAGGCCCATAAGGACAAACAATTACATGTAGACGATACATTTAAAAGAACATTTTTCCAGTACATAAAATCGAAAGGAAATTTACACTGTAACTCGTGCACGTGGTCTGTGTACTTGACAGTAGCTCTTCCAGAACTTACTTGTAGCAATAACATTGGAATCAGATAGAACTCTGATAATGTCGTTCTCAGACGCCAGGAGGCGAGTCGCAAATGAGTGCGTCAGCTTATGCCTCCTGGCGTCGAAGGTGTCCACGTGCATCAATGCAAAGATCCAGCTGTTGTTGCTCGATCTAAGCTGTCTTGTAATTGTCTTGTAAATTCACCTTAGCAACCCTGAGCATCTCCACACGTTTTTGAAGTAGAAAAGAAAAGCTTCAAACAGTAACCGTTTTCAACTGTTGCAAACTAGTTATTCATATTTTGACAAAACAATGATGGCTTATGCAATGTACCCTGGGAGCCAGTCGGGATCGGGCAGCTTGGACAGTTTATTCGGTGGCCCAAGACAGTCAGGCGTACCCGATCTCCTATTGGTGCCCTGGGGAGTTTAAGCCCGATTAGGTCCATCTGCCCAATGTAGCTATAACTCCTTCGGCCTTAAACTCACCGGACCTCTAATGAGAGATCGGCGGGCTGACTACCTTGGGTCCCCGAGCAAAACTCGCTAGCTACCCGGTCCTGTGTGGCTCCCAGGGTAATGCAATGGGACTTTGTTATTGTCAGTCCTGTGGAAGACAACGGTCCATTCAATTCATTATTGTGTGGATGAGAGGTTCTATACAGATGACATTTGCCACCATGTTAACTCTAGCTCTCATTAAAGATGCTCACTAGGGCTGGGTACCAGTATGGTGTACCGGTACAAACCCGGGTTTTCTTATTGTACCGGTCCGGAAAAAAACGGACCTGAAAAAATTCGGTGAACCGGATGTTGGACCTATCAGAAAATAAACAGATTATATGATCAGGCATTCACACGTCTTGGGGCTTACCGGTCGAAGAAAATAACAAGAACAAGAGTTTATAGTCATTTCAACAAAGTTTTGCGGTCAATCGTACAGAGGCAGTTAGTTTTGCAGGATTTTAGAACGCCAGTGGCAGTCATGACGTCAAATAAAGCACAAAATATACTTTCTTGTAGCAAAATGTACCATTGTTTTGAGTATCGTCCATTCATATGGTTTCACATACTGAATCAGGTCCAGGTTCAGGTCCGGACATGATCCTGATCCTCTGGACCTGAACCGGACCTGGACCTGAATTTTCTGTACCGGTATCCAGCCCTAATGCTCACCTTTGGTAAAGTAGAGCCTGCCGTTTCCAGACCAGATGAAGGCGGTGTCAACGTAACTAGGAACGCCTCCCCACTGGCTCATGGGGCGGGGGTAGCCAGTGTCCAGCTGGGTGTTGGTGTAACGCCAGTATTGGTCACCCTGGAGAAGTGCATTGGAATCAGTCAATTGGTTGAAAGGATTAAAACTCAAGTAATGTTCATTCTCCTACGCCCGGTCCCCAACGGCATTAGCCTATTGGGGCCCTGTGCTTGGATGCCTACCATCGGTTACTGTGATTGTTAGTGTAACGCCAGTACTGGTCACCCTGGAGAAGTGAATTGGGATCAGTCAGTTGGTGACCTGGAATCCAGTCTGCCGTGGATTGGCCAGGCTACCTTCGGGACAGTAGGGTCTTTCCACCGCCGGGGTAATCTTCCACACCCGGTAGGAGTTTTGCACGGTCGGAGTTAAATTTGCCATCCACGTGCCTATTAATTAACTCCCACTGGGCAAAGTCCTACCGGGAAAATGCTACCGGGTGTGAATGATGACACTAGCGGCTCAGAGCTGCACTGGCCCCGTAGAGAGCCTACAATAACTACGGTAGGCCGTGCCACAACTAGACTGGATTCCAGGTTAGTCAGTTAGTTGAAAGGATTAAAACCCAGATAATCTTATGACTTGGAAGTCATGCACTGATATCGACAGAGATGGACATGTACAAACACAAACACAAACAGCCCTTTTCTTTTCGTTTTACTTGCTCAAAAAGAATCACATGTCTTCTTGAAATAGTTGAACTGTAATATCCAACACCAAAATTGGACTCACCCAAATTTTCGACTGCACAGCATCAGTCTTTGTCAAGGAATGAACAATCCACTGCTGTCGTGACGTCACGTTATGCAGATAGAACACGTGACTCAGTGAGCAGTGGATTATAGGTTGCAGGAAGTCTATGACGCCCACCGTCTCTGTTTTAGGTGAGTCCAATTTTGGTGTTGGATATTACAGTTCAACTATTTCAAGAATGACTTCTACCAACACAGATGAACTTTCGAGTTAAAAATCACATGTATTCACCTTATAGAAGTAGAGTTTCTTGTTGGCTCTGTAGTACATAGCGGCATCCAGGTCCCCGGGAAGATCGCCCCACACGTCAGAAATAAGCTTAGGATAGCCGCCAACCATCCCGGCGGAGTTCAGCTCCCAGAAGTAGTTCCCTGTCGGCAAGAAGTTTGTTTATTGATTCGCACAACAAAGTGAGATCGTCATGTCACAACTTCTTTTTATCGCTTCTGTACGTAAAGTTGTCTCACAACCTGGAACCTGTGAAATCAGCGACAACATCCCGCCGCCGTACCTTCCTCCCGGCCACAACAAAACTCTGGAACTCACTGCCTCAGCACATAGTGACACTTATACCCCCCTCATATCAGGCGAAAATCGATCGGACGACGAGTCTGCGAGCTCTACATTACGAGGAAGCATGACCCTGGCGGGAAGGGGGGAACGTAATTTAGAGCTCGCAGGCTTGTCGTCCAATCGATTTTCGCCTAATGTGAGAGGGGCATTAGGGACAGACAGAAATTTAAGACTAGCATCAATAACCACTTCAGCGACCTACGTCAGCGCCCTTAAAGGGGCATTCCACTCCACACAGGAGTGTTATTCTCTGATAGATATTAATTTTAGGAAGTGATAACTGCATACGACTTCACATTATACGATCAAGTACCCAGTTGCTCCACGTGCCTCAAAAGCATCCAGTCTTCTACTAAACTCCCCAAGTGCCCTCTAAAAAAAGGCTCTAATTGAATTAATCCTATGGCTGAATACAATGCAAAACTTTTTAGGTACGGTTACAAAATTAATTTCAGGTTCGCTAAGAAATCTCATCTTGTTCTTGTATTATTTGCTATCTTATGAGCAATTTGCCTTCTCGGTGTGCTTAGCGAACCTCATTTATTCCGAAAATATGCACAATAAACAAGGTGTCTATGCGTATAGGGAATGCATGGGAAGGGTCTGCATAGGTTTAGTGAGTGTCACATTGTTTTAAAAAACACACATCGCGCAATTCATCCCAAGGTGAATGCCACAAAATTCGGCTGATTATGTATTCATTGACACATTATCTATTGGAAAACAAGACTCCCATCTGGAGTGGAATGGCCCTTTAAGGACAGCTAATGCTGAAGATTGGAGTCTGCATAGATAAAAAAAAGGTGCTTACCTCTGAAGGCGTACGTCTTGCCGTCCTCTGTGATGGTGATGGCGTCCAGCTCTCCGCTGCAGGTGTCCGGGACGTCAGGGTTTGGGTTCGGGTTGGGAGTCATGCCGGCGTCGGGTCGCGGAGTGGGGCGCTCCATATCTGGCATACCTATGATACAGAAAGCGCATTTTTGTCTTTTCTATTTGCTTTTGGACAGACAAGGACAATATGGCACTGCACTCAAGTTTGAAACTTATATTAACAGTGCCACTTACAGGGTAAGGGTACAGGCAGAAGGTAAAGGTAGTCTTTTACCTCCCCGACCGAAGTCAGGTACCCATTTTTACAACTGGGTGAAGTGAGGAAGGTCGTGTTAAGTGCCTTTCCCAAGGGCATAACGTCGGGGGCACGGCGGGGATCGAACTCAGGACCTATAGATTCCGAGACGAACGCTCTACCAGTTACGCCACGCCCGACGCCACGGAAGCGCTCAGAAAGCGCATTCAGTATAATCTTTCAAATAGCGCTCCAGCACTACGGCATCTCTGGTAATCTTTTGTCTTTGCTTCAAGCCTTCCTTACACAAAGGACCCAGGCAGTTGTCCTTGATGGGGAGTCCTCGAAACACACAAAGGTTTTGTCGGGAGTGCCCCAAGGAACTGTTCTGGGACCCCTCTTGTTCCTACTTTACATAAATGATTTACCTGATATTGTTGGGTCCAACGTGCGTTTGTTTGCAGACGATTGCCTGCTTTACCGTATTATTGAACACAAAAGTGACGTACAAGGCTTACAAGCTGACCTTGACGCACTGACCCATTGGCAAAACCAATGGCAGATGTCCTTTAATCCATCTAAGTGCCACACACTTCATATAACTCACAAACGTAAACCAATCATTTCTCAATATGTTCTTTGTTCAGAAAACCTTACAAGTGTCAAAACCCACCCATATCTTGGTGTCCAGCTATCTCATGACATGAAGTGGGACACACATATAAAGTATGCAACTGGTAAAGCGAATCGAATACTGGCGGTCATTCGCCGCAACTTACAGCACTGCCCACCACGGGTCAAATCAACATGCTATAAGGCGTTGGTGCGCCCGCACCTGGAGTACAGTGCAGCAGTGTGGGACCCCCATACTATCAGTGGGGCCCAGGCACTAGAAAGAGTGCAGCGTAGAGCGGCAAGAGTGACCGTCAACGATTATCGCAGAACCAGTAGTGTATCAGAAATGCTCAAGAGCCTACAATGGCCACTCCTCGCTGACAGAAGGAGAGACGCACGTCTAATCACTCTTTACAAAATTGTGAATGGTATCATTAACATACCTTCAGCCCAGTACCTTAAACCAGCCCAACGCAGAACCAGAGGAAGTCACATGTTTAAGTATCAGTTAATAACAGCTAAAAGAGACTGTTTTAAGTTTTCTTTTTTCCCTCGCACGGTTGTCGAGTGGAACGGACTGCCGGGGCACACTGCCCAGGCCCCGTCAGTCGAGGCCTTTAAGGCCGGTTTGGCTGCCTTGCCCTAATCCGCAAGCCCCCCCCCCCCCTCAGTGACACCCCAGCGGGGTTTTTGGAGGGTACAGAAGATGAAGATGAAGAAGCGCTGTGCACGTAGTCGTTTTTGTGAAGATCGTCCTGGATGATAATGATACTAGCGACGGAACAAGGAATACAAGAGAATAAGCGGTCCGAATATCAACTTCCAATTTGTCAAGAAAAAAAGTGAAGAGCAAATCCTTAAATTTGAAGTAGCCTTATCGAAACTATGCATTCATGGTACAGTAGAGGAACGATTGTTGGATACAGTAGAATCCGCTTAATTTTACGATCTATTTGCCAGTGAATTTCGTGCAATTATCCGGTTGGTACAATAATGCGAAGTTATCTAGCTGGGCCGCACAGGTTTGGGATTTTTTAATTCCGTGCAGTTAACAGAAGTGTGCATTAATACGTTGTGCAATTAACTGACTTCTACTGTATATGACTTAAATCTACTTAAATCTATCACAACTGAAAGCTGATCTCACCATACAGCATCTGTATCCCTGCGATATCGTCAGAGTGGAGCACGAAGTCGGGCTCGTAGCCTCGGTAAAAGGGCGCCATGAGGGCGTCTGAGATTTCGGAGTGGGACAGGCCCAGGGAGTGGCCGAACTCGTGAGCTGCTACTTGTAACAGGTTCGTTCCTGTGGGGAAGATGTGATAATGCTGTGAGTGTAGTGCTCCCTTTTCAGATGTAACAGCTTAGTTCCTGTGGGGAAGATGTGATAATGCTGTGAGTGTAGTGTTCCCTTAACGTTTTCAGATATACACAATGTTCCCTTTTCAGATATACACAATAAAAAGAGCGGTCGTTCACACACAAGGAGAGCTAATTTCGAAAGCGATTGAATGCGTTTTCTTTGTCAGGTAGAGTTAACGCTAGTTCACCTTTATTCAGAGGGTAACCAATATCCGTTGTATTTAACACCAGGGTATTTCGGGATATCAAGTTGACGGACGGACGTCTCAAACTGCATTATAATGAAAAAAATGTCCACCGTCCATCAACTTCATATCCCTAAACATCATGTTTTAGGTACAACGGATATAGGTTACCCTGCGCATAAAGGTAAACTAGCGTTACCAATTGCAAGTTCATGACATTGTCGTCCAAAAACGTGTCACTTTATGAACGTACATAAGCCTGCGAAGCTGTGCGTCTTTGTGTGACACCCAGTTCCCCAATAATGACCAATAATGTTACAAGTGTCTCCAAACGATAAATGTGTCGGCACATCAGTGACATGTGTCAGTTTCAGTATTGTACCTAGAGATGTGTACCTAAACAAATTTTATTTACAGGTACAGGTACACGGGTTATGGTACAGGTCCGGACCTGTACCTATACACGTTTGATAAAGTATATATAAGTTAAACATGTAGATAAGTGTTTTTTTTAGTGATAAGTCATCTTTGTATGGGGAATCACATATTTGAATCGCAATGCAATTTCTTTGCAAGTTTCAACTGCAAGATTATTACAATTGTCATCGTGATTTGATATGTACTTATCTGTGGCCTTAAAGATGGTGCCTGCAAGTGCTTTAGTGTGTTTAGGTACAGGTACAAGTACACAGATGTTTAGGTCTGGACCTGTACCTAAACAATTTTTCAGGTACGGTACAGGTATGGGTATTTAGGTACACAGCCCTAAAATTTGTACCTTGTACCTGAGGAAGTTTTGACTGTCCATTGTTCCGACTCGTCGAAGTGGGTGTCGCCCCCGAACTGAGGGAAGAACGCATGCGCCAGCGTGCCCCCCGGCCCGTCGAAAGGCGCGCCGTCCCCGTGTTCGATGGGCGCAAACTTGATGACGATGTCGGCTTGGGTGGGCGGGCTCACTCTGGTGAACGTCAGGGGGGTTTGTTCCTGCCACAGCTTAACATGAAATAAAACGTTTATTAATTAAAGTCGAGTAGATAGCAGCGTCTACAGAAATCACAAATACCTGCCCCGTAAATTAAAAAGGTCTTCATGGGAGGTCCCGACAACGATTTACGATAAATTTAGAAGAACCCACTAACTGAAAACTCGCTATCACGGCAAACTCCCTTCCACAGCAAACTCCCTTCCTCGAAAAACTCCCTTTCCCGGCACAAGAGAACCTAGCCAACGTTGAAAATCGCGCGCACACCCACACACACACAAAAAATAGCCCGTCCGAAGACTGCAAGGGAGTCTACATCTGCAGTACCTGAAAGGCTCGCGTGATGGCCTCATCGACGTCGCCCTTTCCCAGGTCAGGCGTGTAGTCGGCATCAGCGAGACTCCAAGTCAGGTCCCGCTTGGGCCAGGTGCTTCCCTGCAGCGCGTACCGGCGGCGCCGGCGGGCCATCCCGCGGGAGTGGGTGCCTATCATGTCCGGCACACCGCACCGGGGCATCGCCATCATGGCCATGGTTTCATTGTCAAGCTTACCTACATGGGCAAAATCACTCGTCAGCTTTATGCATTCGTTTTAAGCTAAGGGCACAATCCGCCGTACGTGCAAATACGTGCTGTCTACGTGCCAAAACGTGGGCAATCTATTGGGATCCGTAAGTGGTAAGTACCGCCTCCGTACGAACTCGTAGGGAGTCCGACGGATTTTTAAGCACGAAGACACGCCTTAGAACTTTACGTGCAGGCAAAACTTGTGCCATCGGGCTGCGGGTTGTGCCCTTAGCTTAACAGACAGCCACTGTACATGTACTTTCGAGGAAAGCGTGATACCGAATTTATAAACATAGATGAAACATTCTTGGTCAAACAACAAGAGACAAGTTTTTACCTGTCACTGTAATGTTTGCGAATTCCTGGAACATAGAGATGGCTTCCCTCATGGCGTCCTCGCTCTGCAGCTGGCCCGTCTGCATGGACGGCGGATCCATGTAGCCGAAATTCATCAGGTAGTTCTGAGGAACAGAGAACGTTACAAGATGTCAATCAAATCTACAATCTTAACCATAGAATAAACTCACAAGAATGCACGTTAGTAAGTGTAACCGTGGTGTTCAAGGACTGCTTAACGAAAGACAACCAAACGGCTTGGGTTCGATCCCGGCTGGCGGCATGTTGTTTCTTTCTGTTCTACTCGCCCCTCTGGTTGTTTCAGTACAAACTCCAACTCGTGCAGAAGCGTTTATTGACAATGAAAGCTTGTGACAAGTTGTGTGAAAAAATGCCCCACCCCTTTGCCCAAACTTTCGCCTGTGAACCAGCGGATATTATAAACATCCTCTTTCGGTCTTCGCCAGGATTGGGGATGCATGCAAATCGAAAACTAAGCCACGTTTGGGATTGTTTTCTCACCGCAAAAGCGCCACCTACATCGGCTACATATAGCGGTGAGAAGCAGAACTCCAGTTAGAAGCTCTGACGAAGGTGTCTCAGAGACACCGAAACGTAAGCCAAGTAAGTAACCACTGGTTGTGTAAAAAGAATTCTCCTTCATCTTATATTCTACCAACCTGACGAAACTATTTTCGGAAAAGGTAACTGGTTGGACAACTCAGTGCCAGGCGCAGAACGTGCCAGACTACGCAACCTACAAAGGAATGATATCAAGGTGTAATACTGTAACAGTGCTGTTCAAGGACTGCTAAACCGAAGACGCCTAATTAAACGACTTAAGCCTTTTGGCCGAACGGTTTGCACGTTCGATTTGTTATCTGCCGACCCGGTTTCGATCCCGGATGGCGTCATGTTGTTTCTTTTTGTTCTTACTCGCCACTCCGGATTTCTACTATACGACGAACCCTGGATTATGGATGTCTTTTTTTCTCTCGCCCTCTGGTGGCAAACATTGTTGACGGTTCGCTTTCTGGTGGGTGGGGTGGTGGTTTCACGTGTAATTTGGCTAATTCGTCTCAAGGGTTTCGTATTCAAAAATGGTTCCCACAACCTTTTAACCCACAGCCCCTGTCATGGTAAAATCCAAAGGTTGGTTAATTTGCTGTTTCCTTTTTGTTGATTCTTTGATTGCTTTTATTTGCATGAGAAAGGTGGGCGTCTCCGACTTAGTCAATTTATTCGTTGGTTGGTACACCCCTACCCCTAGGGAGACCATTCAGTTGAATGGTGGGCTTCTCCGACTTAGTCAATTTATTCGCTACTATTTCATTTCAGTTTGCTTTATAATTCGTTCCTTTTCGTTTCTTTTCGTTCCCTTTAGTTCTCTTTAGTTCCCTTTCGTTCCTTTTCGCACTTTCGGTACTTTCTTTTTCGTTCCTTTTCGTTTCTTTTCGCCCTTTCGGTAGACCCCACTCTAGTGCAGTCTCCGTCAAGCTGTACAGTAAAAACAAAAACTTCGGGGCTCCTTGCGTATATCCACCTGTGCCATGGCCCGGTTATAATGCTCGCACGTCATGACTTTAAACTACGCGCAATGTACTTAAACCACAATGTATGGTGCTGAAGAATTCCACAAATTTGGCAGAACAATGGTTGACATAATATTATTTATAGTGCTCTTCCCTTGTCTTTATGTGTGACTGGGAAATCCTTATCTACCCATCTCCTCACTCTTGATGCCCGAGTGAGCTTTTAGCGACCTTAGGTCAAAACAGAGTCGGGTTTAGCAGTACCAAAAACACACAATTGAAGTTAGAAAAGAAACGAAAAAAGTCTGGTCTGTTAGTATGACTGGTACTATCTGTTTAAAACGGAAGTATCGGGCGAACATGATAGAAATGGAACAAATAGAAGAGAACACCAGCCAGAGAGTATAGCCGGGTAGGGAATAGTGCGCGGCCTGCGAAATCTGTGAGGGGTCGCGTACTGTTCCCTAGTCGGCTATACTTCTCTGGCTGGCTTAATCTCCTATTTGTTCCATTTCTACAATTTTTCCAGCGACCCGGAGTCTGGTAGAGACTAAAAACCTAGCAGAGATCAGTAATATCACTGCTCTGGGACCACTTACACTGTGTCCTGTCAGGAAATGCCGTAGTTTATGGACGAAAAGTCGCGCATTCTGACTGGAAAACTGATCCTAGTGGGGGAACGTACACTATATAGTCACATACAAATGTAGTTCTGTATTAAAGTATCATCAAATACCGGCAGAAACATGTTGAGCTTACCATTCCCCCCTGCATGGTCATGTCGGCCAGGGCGCAGCCGAACACGGCCGACACCAGCACGGCCAGAAACGTGCAGGAGTTCATCCTGTCCGGTCCTCTCAGCAGACGACGAAAACACTTGTGAAGAGTTGGAGATACTTGAGTCTTCCCTGTGCAGGTAAAACCTGTCCGGTCCTCTCAGCAGACGACGAAAACAGTTGTGAAGAGTTGGAGCTACTTGAGTCTTCGCTGTGCGGGTAAAACCTGTCCGGTCCTCTCAGAAGACGACGAAAACAGTTGTGAAGAGTTGGAGCTACTTGAGTCTTCCCTGTGCAGGTAAAACCTATCCGGTCCTCTCAGCAGACGACGAAAACAGTTGTGAAGAGTTGGAGCTACTTGAGTCTTCCCTGTGCAGGTAAAACCTGTCCGGTCCTCTCAGAAGACGACGAAAACAGTTGTGAAGAGTTGGAGCTACTTGAGTCTTCGCTGTGCGGGTAAAACCTGTCCGGTCCTCTCAGAAGACGACGAAAACAGTTGTGAAGAGTTGGAGCTACTTGAGTCTTCCCTGTGCAGGTAAAACCTATCCGGTCCTTTCAGCAGACGACGAAAACAGTTGTGAAGAGTTGGAGCTACTTGAGTCTTCCCTGTGCAGGTAAAATCTAAGACACGCCCGGCTCGACACGCCCCTTTTGTACCCTCTCACGGGTCGGTTGCCTCGGGTGAGTGCGTCATACTACCCGCCATTCCAAATATGGTCATCGCTTTGTGGACAGGTGGGCGGAGCAACAGTGTACGTCATAAAACGTCAGGTGATTCGCCCCAAATCCCACGAGTCACAACAAGCAGACAAAGGGAAATAGTGGGTGGCCAGGTACACTTAGAAGTCGTGAGCTATATTTAGCCATGTTAGTAATGCGTCACGACGAGATGGCCGGAAGGGTTCTTCTCTGGCGGCCTGACAACAAGAGAAGACTTGGCCAACCATCCCTTAAGAGGGTGATTTAGGAAGATGTTGGCCTCCAATACGGAGACCTCCTGTCGACTGTCATGGGCGACAGAGTCGTCTGGGGGGATTTCACCTGTCACCTGACAAGGATGACTGAACTGAACTGAGTAATGGCTGTGGTGCAACTTCTGCGAAGTCAAAAGGATAATGAAGTTTATTGCATATTCATGCCCTCTTGGGGCTAAATGCAGTAAGACGCATACAGATAGTCTGATAAGTAAGCTATTCTATGTTCTACTTACGTCTACATGTTTCTTTCCTCTTCTTAAAACATGTGGAGACGAACTTACAGAGTTCTTCTATCAAATCATAGTTAGCTGATGACATTAGATATTTGAAAAAGTCTTCTTTTGTTAGTTGTGCATATTTCTGTTTTGCAATTGTAGTTAAAAAATTTGCAAATACAAAGGTATTGCGTATATCTTTGTACAGTGAACATTCTAGAAGAAAGTGCACTTCATTTTTATATACCTATAGTTCTTATCACAAAACATACATAGTCTATCATTTGGAGGAGTTTGGGTGTATCTACCAGCTTCAATTTGTAGAGGATGATCGCTGATCCTTAGTTAGTCATGGCTCGGCGATAGCTAAAATTTGTTATATCGAGGTATTTTTAATTCTCTTTCATGCGTATACTTGAATTTACATACGAATACTTGATAATATAGGGAACTCTGTGCCAGCTGACGACTGAGCCCCGGGAGTGACACAGCGTTTTCTGTCGTGCTTAAGTAGCTTGATATGGACAGTCTTTGAAAGGAATAACCGATGACGTTTTCTCGGGGTACAGACACCATATCCTTATCGATAATGCATGCGAACTGTAATTGTCCTCATAATTGCTTTTCTTTATCGTACAGACGATGATCATTATCCGGTAGTTGACAAGGATTCGTCTCCACGCTGGCCCTTTTTCAGTGAACTGATTAGAATGCCTCTAACGAATTACTCTCCAAGCAGAGGTTGAGTCGCGCAGATATAGTAGTAGTCGGAAAAATACACGTCGGGCGCTCTTCCTACCTCTGCCTCAACACGTATAGGGGCGGGGATATCCTTGCCCCCCGAAGCATAAAAAGATCGTTAGCCAAATAGTTTTACTGCCCTAGATCAACGCGCACCCGGCACATCGGGGACAACGTTCAGCGGGCCGGGCCGGCACCCGCTGCGATCTCTATTCACTATTCACTGACAACGATGGCCGACGTCATTCCTTTCCGGTCAACGTAACGTTAACTTTCTACACCCGATAGAAATATTTTACATAAATTACAAATATAAATGACATGTATATATATATATATATGAATGGGTAAATTGTCAATTCAAGAGATGATCCTGTAACTGGTTCTCTTATCATCCGGTAGTTGACAAGGTCTCGTCCTTTTTCAGTCAACTAATTGATCGGAATGCCTCTAACGAATTCGGAGAAAGAGGAAGCAATTAGAATTAATGGTATGATACGATTTTAACGTCACGCAATGACGCAGGCACGTGATGCCCCTTTTCCGAATTCCCGTTGTCATAAAACTTAAGTGGATCTCTTTATTCCTATCTCATGAACCGGAAAACGCCCCCGGGCAGGTTACTCAATGGAATCTTCCATCTACTGATACGTCAATTTCGCGACCTGCACACGTTGTCTGCAAACGTTTAGTGGTTTATCCGATAACTATGTAAAAATTGAAAATGAATTCAATTATATCCATTGCAGAAACTTAATGTTCAAAAACTGATGTAATGGAAATCATACATATGACATTTACCGATTTTTCAAGCCTTATACCATGGCAATATTGAAAAAAAATTGTCACTTTGTATGTTGTTGCTTTTTTTGTACTGTACTCTTTTGTTGAATAACGTTGCGATCGGCGTGCCTTCACACTACTAGTACTACACTACATGTATGTGTGTATGTATGTATGTGTGTGTATGTATGTGTGTGTGCATGTATGTGTGTGTATGCATGTGTGTATGCATGTATGTGTATGTATGCATGTATGTATGCATGTATGTGTATGTATGCATGTATGTATGCATGTGTGTATGCATGTGTGTGTGTGTATGTATGTGTGTGTATGTATGTGTGTGTATGTCTATGTATGTATGCATGTATGCGGGTGTATGTATGTATGTATGTCCGTATTTACATGTTTGTAAGAAGCAGACCAGCATAACTTTAGAAGGCCTGAATGGATTGTATATGTATTGATATGTTCTGGATATCCAGGATGCGCCTCAAAACATTCTCTGCTGTACACTATATCAATAAACTGGGGCTATTGCCAAACAAATGTGCATCAAACAACTTTATTGAACAAAACAAATGAATATAAAAAAAACATGACAGTCTCAGAACAATAAAACCTACAATAACACTACCATTACAATATGAATTTTCAAGATAAATTCAGACCAAGAAAAAACAGCTTCTGGTACCCTTAAAAAGATTTAAACTTGCAAGTATAAGGTACCTTAACCTGATAACACTAACACTATGGTAAATATAAATTAGTACAACAAACTATCTAAAGATAACAAGTTGTTAGTATTGACAAAACAAGTCTTTTTCACACAATGCTTTCACCAGTTCTTTTGTTACCAAGGTTATAGCTAAACTATAAGCCTGAAATATAGAACAAGACTTCTGCAACTTGAACTGATATTCCTCACTAAATGGATAACTTGGCATTTTACAAAAGGGCATGTGCAATAAGAAAAACTTAAATAGAGAACAAAACCTAGTCTGTTATATTTTTCTAAGGTAGGGAACTTCAGATAAGAAATCAACAAGTAAATAAAAGTATTACCTTTCTTAGCAAGATCATTAGACGAGATGTTACCGTAGAAGAATGTACATGGAGTTACAATCAAAAAGCTGGCTATACTACTAAACTACTAAACAAAATGTGAAAAAAGTAACAAATGAGTCATGTTTACAGGTAATCTTCAAAATTTGAAAGTTGTGACCAACATCTCTATTTCATACTCCTGGTCCAGGGCTTTCTTATTTGTGAGTTTGCATGTGCCTTCTAAGACTTCCCAGTCGACTGAATTGCCTGCTGCACTCCTCACACTTGTAGGGTTTCTCTCCTGTGTGAGTCCGCATGTGTTTTTTTAAATCACCCAAATCACTAAACTGTCTGCTGCACTCCTCACACGTGTAGGGTTTCTCCCCAGTGTGAGTTCGCATGTGAGCCTTCAGATTACCCAGCTGACTGAACTGCCTGGTGCACTCCTCACACTTGTAGGGTTTCTCCCCAGTGTGAGTTCGCATGTGACTCTTCAGATGATTCAGCTCACTGAACTGCTTACTGCACTCCTCACACCTGTAAGGCTTCTCCCCTGTGTGAGTCCGCATGTGTCCCTTTAGATGATTCAGCCGACTGAACTGCCTGCTGCACTGCTCACACTTGTAGGGTTTCTCCCCTGTGTGAGTCTGCATGTGAGTCTTCAGATTACCCAGCTCACTGAACTTCCTGCTGCACTCCTCACACTTATAAGGCTTCTCCCCTGTGTGAGTTTTCATGTGTCTTTTTAGATGACCTGGCTCACTAAACTGCTTGCTGCACTCCTCACACTTGTAGGGTTTCTCCCCTGTGTGAGTCCGCATGTGAATTTTTAGACTACCCAGCTGACTGAACTGCCTGCTGCACTCCTCACACCTGAAGGGTTTCTCTCCAGTGTGTGTGTTTATGTGTTGCTTTAGATGCCCTAACCGACTAAACTGCTTGCTGCACTCCTCACACCTGTAGCACTTCTCCTCTCTGCTAGTGCCACGTTGCACAGATTCAACCTCTTCTGCATTTTTCCTGGCGTCATCCAAACTCTGCACGTTGCTTGTTGATGCCATCCTCGTAGATCTAGCACAAGGTCTGCAGGGAAAAAGATGAACTGTCATTAGCCAAGAGACCCTAAATTCTTTAACTACACCAACTTGTATATTCGTGTCCTAGCCAAAGGGTTTACAGGGCCTATACGGGCCAACATGCCCAAGGAAATTCTACAGCAACAGGGGTACAAAACCGTTAAACCGCAAAAATGGGACTTGCAAAACATCAGTGGTCCGGATTTTGGACTGAAAAACTGAACAGATTACACCGGCAGGCATTCGTGTTAGGCTTGGGTCACATTTCCAAACCGGGCCCCGGCCGGGGTGTTTGCGGAAACGAAAAGTAAAAGTGTTGACCAATGAATATACACAAATCATGCCAATGACTTATATTGTTTACGTTTTAGTGTTTTGTTGAATTTTATGACACATTTTTCGTTTCCGAAAGCAACCCGGCCGGGCCCCGGGTTGGGAATTGTGACCCAGGCCTTACATATCATCGTGAAGTTCAAGTAGAGGAGAGTTGAAAGTTACTTTCACTAGT
Source organism: Branchiostoma floridae (assembly GCF_000003815.2). Lineage (NCBI taxonomy): Eukaryota > Metazoa > Chordata > Leptocardii > Amphioxiformes > Branchiostomatidae > Branchiostoma > Branchiostoma floridae. The sequence goes on from NW_023365702.1 coordinate 23,128, forward strand.
TTTTACAATCAAACTTGGCACCCTGACCGTACCTGTACCTAAATTTCTGTACCGGCACCCAACCCTGGCTAGTACTGAACCTCCCCGTAGAGTCAGTTCAATCGCGCCATAATGAACAACAGATGTTAGAAACTAGCCTCTACCAGGCTTCGTGGTTTGGTGGTCTAATTGTAGAAATTGGTCAAATAGAGTAAATACAGTACGCTAGGGGAGTCAGCCGGCCGAGTAGGGACCACAGAATGCCTGGTAGAGGCTAGTTAGAAACGCCGATAAGTTACGGCCTGGGGGCGGGCGGGGGAAGTTGAGGTACACTTCACAAATATAACACTGCGCTTTTCATACAGGTATGACTTATTTCTACACCAAAAAAAAAACACTGTGAAATTCACTCTGAAAGGGAAATACATAAAAACAGACTTGTATTTTCACTTGCCTTTGTATAAATAATATCAGAATTCTTATTAACGGATCCTCCTAAAACCCCTCACATGCCCCCATTGTTTACGTTTTCTTTCTGCATTCGTAGTTACGTATCAGAATGTTCTCTCACTATTTGGGTGCAAAAAACTGGAATATTTCAAACATACATTTGTATAATTCTTTCCTCTAAGGTATGGTCTATCTTCCAGTAGACAAAGACGAGAGTTAGACGACAAACCGTGTGGTTTATACCTTCGTTCCGATCCCCCCTCCCCATAGAGAAGTTGCAACGCGTTCTCGAATCGCTTCAGTTTTCGAGCTTTCTGTCAAATCTACAGAGCTTCTAGTACCAAAATACAAGACGTAGTATTGTATTTTGAGATAAATATACCAGAACAAACTTGAATACCAGCAGACTTCCACAACAACGTCCGTAGGCTCCCTAAACCGCTAGATGTTGACGGGATCTTCGAAACGAAGAAACTTTCCAAACCCACGCCGTTTTTCTGGAAAACAGGAAGTTGCATCACCTGACCCGGAAGTGTATCATGACCTGGGTCAACCACCTTACCTGGTTATTCAATAGTTGTCGCGATCACGCTCAATTAGGATTTATGTACAGATGAATGCAGACATGGCATTTCTTTCTTAGAGACTGAAACTGGTCATATCTTTGTTCTGCTTTGTTGCTCCATTTGATGAAGGTCAACGTGCTTAAAATTGCGGCCTCCTTTGAAAACCAGAATCTCCAAGCAGATCCTACGGTGCCATATCAAAGATAGTATTACTTGAGATGGCCAAGGAGTATTGCCGGCTAAAGGGTAACATACACATTCTTAGGCAGGCTTCACTCCTCTGCCAGCATTGATACTGTCTAATGCTACATTGATACTGTAGGATCTGCTTGGAGATTACTGTACAGTACCTGTGTCCTGTGCAGTGATGCCTTCTTGCGATCTTCAGCGTAAATGCACCCGGAAATCTGGTGCATTGCTCAGCAAATAAAAACAAATCGCAAGTATATATAACTAGAAAGTGGTGCCTTATATGGAATCATGTTGTTTTATGTGTGTCATAATGTATTATATATGTTTATGTGTATGTTTGAAAGTATGTATGTATGTACTTGTAAGCAGATGAACAGCATAACTTGAGAAGGCTCGAATGGATTATTTATATGTATTGATATGTTCTGGATATCCAGAATGTGCCTCAAAGCATGTCTTCATCATTCGAACAGTCTGTCAATAACCTTACCCCCCTCCCAATCTATCTACACAATCTGTACATTATTGACAGAGAGGACAACAAATACACACGTTGGGTCAAGGAAGCCATCTGGATCAGAAAGTCTAGCTTGAAGTAGTATGAACTTAGCCATGTTTGGGACCGCATCCTTGCCACTACGTTACAAAGTGGCAAGGCTGATTAACATTCCATGTCAAGTAATTACGTCACAATAGGTTTAGTTCGATTTGCACTGTATAGTTCATATCGCACCGTGTAACATTAGTGTATTTCATTTTGCACTGATGAAGGTGACAGACAGTCACCGAAACGTTTGTAGAAGAATAAAAAGAGGTTGTGAAACGAAGAAGACTGTTCGATTGATCTACCAACCTGATGAAACTATTTACGAATGTCTTCATCATGTCTTTGAAAGGAGCACATCTTGGATGAAAACAATCAGTCTGAAGCCTTCGTCTCTTTACAAAATCATAACTATCATTAAAGAATTCATGGTTTTAGATGCGTTCCTTTCAATTTTGGGAGCATAAAAAAGCGTTTTGTTTGTACCCAGTCATCTGTACATTATACTTATGAACTACTATGGCTATTTCGGAAAATAGTTTCATCAGGTTAGTAGAATATAGAATATATCAGAATTCTTTTACACAACCAAATTGTACTCACTTTTTTAATGTTTCAAATTCAATGTCTCTCAGACACCATTCTCTGACATCAAAATGTAAGCAAAGGGAGTACAAACTGGTTGTGTAAAAGAATTTTTATATACTATGGCTAGTGCCGTACTAAATATATCAACTTCTCAAATGTCATCTCCAGACAAGTGTGCATCAAACAAACAACTTTATTGAACAAAACAAATGAATATAATGAAAAAAACTAACAGAACAATAAAAGTTAAAACCTAAAATAATAATACTTCTACAATGTGGGTTTTCAAGAAAAATTCATGCCTCAAAAAAACAACTTCCGATACCCCTAAAAAAGATGAAAACCTAGTTGAAAGTAAGTATAATTATAAATAAATACCTGACAGGGCTAACACTAAAGTAAATCCTAGATTAGTACAAAGAACCATAAGTCGTTAGTGGTGACGAAACAAGTCTACTTCACACAATAACTGCTTTCACCAGTTCTGTTCTTACCAAAGTTATATAAGCTGCATGACTGAAATATAGAACAAGACTTCTGCAACTTAAATTCCACACCAGACGGGCATGCACAATACAAAACTTACATAAAGAAACAAAGAACAAAACCTACTCTGTTATAATTTTCTAGCTAATCTAAGGTTAGGAACTTTATATAAGAAATCGGTAAGAAAACAAAACTTAATTAAAAGTAATAGCTTTCAAAGAAACATTATTACAACAATACATAGAGTTACAATAAAAAAGCTGACTATACTACTAAACTACTCAACAAAATGTGAAAAAAAGTATCATTGACAAAAAAAGCCATTATTGCAGGCAATCTTCAAAATGTGAAAGTTGTGACAACATCTCTATTTCACAATTCTTGTCCTGGGCTTTCTTATTTGTGAGTTTGCATGTGTCTTCTGAGACTTCCGAGCTCACTGAACTGTCTGCTGCACTCCTCACACCTGTATGGTTTCTCCCCTGTGTGAGTCCGCATATGTTTCTTTAGATGACCCTGCTCCCTGAACTGCTTGCTACACTCCTCACACCCATACGGTTTCTCACCTGTGTGAGTCCGCATGTGAGCGTTCAGATTACCTAGCTGACTAAACTGTCTGCTGCACTCCTCACACCTGTAAGGCTTCTCCCCAGTGTGAGTCCGCATATGTTTCTTTAGATGACCCAGCTCAGTGAACTGCTTGCTACACTCCTCACACTTGTAGGGTTTCTCACCTGTGTGAGTCCGCATGTGCTTCTTTAGATCATCCAGCTGACTGAACTGCTTGCTACACTGTTCACACCTGTAGGGTTTCTCCCCTGTATGAGTCCGCTTGTGGGACTTCAAATTACTCAGCAGACTGAACTGCTTGCTGCACTCTTCACACCTGTAGGATTTCTCCCCTGTGTGAGTTCGCATGTGACTTTTCAGATGATTCATCTGACTGAACTGCCTGCTGCACTCCTCACACCTGTAGGGTTTCTCCCCTGTGTGAGTCCGCATGTGGTTCTTCAGGTTAAACAGCTGACTGAACTGCCTGCTACACTGCTCACACCTGTAGGGTTTCTCCCCTGTGTGAGTTCGCATGTGTCCCTTCAGACTTCCAGGCTCACTGAACTGCTTACTGCACTCCTCACACTTGTAGGGTTTCTCCCCTGTGTGAGTCCGCATGTGAGTCTTCAGATTACCCAGCTCACTGAACTGTTTGCTACAGTCCTCACACTTATAAGGCTTCTCCCCTGTGTGAGTCCGCATGTGTTTTTTCAGACTACCCAGCTGACTGAACTGCCTGCTGCACTCCTCACACCTGTAGGGTTTCTCCCCTGTGTGAGTTCGCATATGGTTCTGCAGAATTCCCGGATGACTGAACTGCCTGCTGCACTCCTCACACCTGTAGGGTTTCTCACCTGTATGAGTTCGCATGTGTCCACAAAGATGACCAAGCCGACTGAACTGTTTGCTGCACTCCTCACACTTGTAGGGTTTCTCCCCTGTATGAGTATGCATGTGCTTCTTCAGAATACTCAGCTGACTGAACTGCCTGCTGCACTCCTCACATCTGTAGGGTTTCTCCCCAGTGTGAGTACGCAGGTGAATCTTCAGCTTACCCGATTCACTAAACTGCCAACTGCACTCCTCACACCTGTACGGTTTTTCCCCCGTGTGAGTCTGCATGTGTCTCTTCAGATTACCCAGCTGACTAAACTGTTTGCTACACTCCTCAGACTTGTAGGGTTTCTCCCCTGTGTGAGTCCGCATGTGTGTCTTCAGACTACCCAGCTCAATGAACTGTTTGCTGCACTCCTCACACTTGTAAGATTTCTCCCCTGTGTGAGTCCGCTTGTGTTTCTTCAGATTACCCAGCTCACTGAACTGTTTGCTGCACTCCTCACACTTGTAAGGTTTCCCCCCTGTATGAGTCCGCATGTGTCTCTTTAGATGATGGAGCCTACTAAACTGCTTGCCGCACTCCTCACACCTGTAGCACTTTTTCTCTCCGCTAGTCCCAGGTTGCACAGAATCATCCTCTCTTGCATTTCTCCTGATGTCATCCAAACTCTGCATGTTGCTTGTTGATGCCATCCTCCTAGTACAAGGTCTGTAGGGAAAAAATGAATTGTCGTCAGACAAGAGACACTAATTATTTAAGTATACCAACTTATAAATTTGTGTCCTAGCCAAACTTTTTCCAACTCAATGTATAAATCTTGTAACAAAAATAAAGACTGACAAATAGTGAAGCTTCCCTTCACTAATTTAAGTTACTGAATAGGGGTGGGTACAAAACCGTTTTTTCTTGTTGGACAGGTGCGGAAAAAACAAACCTGAAGAAAATCATTGGACCTGATTTTAGACCGATTAGAAAATGAACTGATTATACCAGCCAGCATTTAGCCTTTTGGGGGCTTATCGTGCAAACTGAGAAAGTAAACATCCAACATGGCGGCACTTATTGATGCCTACAACATCAATACAGGTTTTGCTATCGCAAACCTGTATAAACAATGGCGAGGTAGGATACATTTTACCACGTTTCTACAAACAAATTTAGTGTAACAGAGGTATAGCTTTGTTGACATGATGACAGAATTCTTAAACGCCAGTAGAAATAAGATACTCCAACAGACACATTTGTTTTCCCCATTGACAAGTTTTCACAATTAGATCCGGGTTCAGGTACGGACCTGGACATAAAGGATCCTCGAGCCTCTGGACCTGAATTTTCTATTCCGGTACCCACCCGTAACTGGTACTGAACCTCCCCTAAGAGTTAGTTCAAACGCGCCATAATGAACACCAGATGCTGAAGTTCCGGCCTGGGGGCGGACGGGGGAAGTTGAGGTACACCTCACAGATATTAAAAAGTGCCGTACATACAAGTTTGACTTATTTCTACACCAACGAACACTGTAAAAGTGATTATAAAAGATAAACACATAAAAACAGACTTACATTTTCACTTGTCTTTGAATAAATAACCTCAGATATTCTTATCAACGGATCTCCGTAAACCCCTAAAAGGCCCCCATTGTTACGTCTCTTCCTGCACTCCTTTACTTTAATATCAGTTTTCTCCCTAATTTTGGTGCAGGAAACTGATACAATTCAAACATACGTTTTTATAATTCTTTCCTCTTAGCTAGGTCTATCTTCCAGTGGTCACAGACGACAAAACCATGTGGTTTTATACTTCCCCCCACCCCCCATGAAGAAGTTGTAACGCGTTCACGAAACGCTTCACTTTCCAGCTTTCTGTCAAACCTACAGAGCTTCTAGCATCAAAATACAAGATGTAGACTTACCTGAACAAACTTGAACACCAGCACACTCGCACAAAAGCGTCCGTCGACTCCCTAAAACCGCTAAAGTTGACGAGATCTTCGACACGATGAAAGACTTTCCAAACCGACGCCGTTTTTCGGGAAAACAGGAAGTAACGTCATATGACCCGGAAGTACGTAACGGTACTGGGTCAACCATCCTCCCTGATTATTCACTAGTTGTCGCGAGAACGCTCAATCGGTATTTATGTTAAGATGAATGCAGACATGGCATTTCTTTCTTCGATCCTGGTCATATCTTTATTTTCCCGTGTTGCTCATTTCGGTGAAGGTCAACGTGTTTACAATTGCGGGCCTCCTTTGGAAACCAGACCTGTACCTGTAATCTCCGAGCAGATCCTACGGTGCCATATATATAAAGATAGTTGTTTTTGTTGTATCAAAGATAGTATCAAAGCTTGCCAAGAAGAATAGCAGGCCAAAGGGATTCAAACGGTCACATACACACTCCCAGACTGGCTTCACTCCTCTTCTAGCTTTTGATACTGTCTAATGCTACCGTAGGATCTGTTTGGAGATTACTGTACAGTACCTGTAACCGTGTCACTGAAGAAAAGCGGCAGACTTCAAGAAGGATTCTCCAAGCAGAGGTTCGGCTCCAGCTGTTTTTTTACGTGGTTTTTGGCCTTTTTTAACGGACTTTCTATTTTGAACTGTTTTCTTCATGCCACGCGGGATCCCCAAAGTTGGTGTGATTCCGTTTCCCGACAAAAACGAATAAAACACATCAAAATACAGCCTAAGCCAAACCTCAGCTTGGTCATTGGTTCAATGAGGTCAACTCTAATAAGTAGAGCCATCCAGTGTATTGTGCAGTGATGCCTTCTAGCGATCTTCAGTGTATCTGCAGCCGGAAATCTGTGATCTGCTCAGCAATTAAAATCAGATATTAAGTATGTATATGGAAAGTAATGCCATATATGGAATCATGTTATTTCATTCTTTTCATGAAGATTTAAACATGCTGGTGACACTGTATTCTTTTGTCTTTGGTAGCGTTTGTATGTATGTATGTTCGTATGTATGAATATCTGTATGTATGTGTGTGTGTGTGTATGTATATGTGTGTGTATGTATGTTTGTATGCATGTGTGTATACATGTTTGTAGTATATAAGTATGTATGTATGTATGTTAGTGTGTATGTACATGCTTGCAAGTAGACGAACAGCACAACTGGAGAAGGCTCGAATGGATTGTATGTTCTGGATATCAAGGGTGTGCCTCAAAGCATCTTGGATACAACAGACGCTCTCTGAAACGTTTGACCGTTTCAAAAATCACATCTAGTTACTTAAGTAACTATTCTTGAACAGTGTATGGTTTTAGATGCATTTTTTTTCATTTTGGAGAGCAAAAAAAAGTGTTTTGTTTTAGCTTGGCTGGTTTCTGTACTTCATACTAAAAAACTCCTATGGCTAGTGCCATACTAAATATATTGACTTCTTCCAATGTTACAAACAAACAAGTGTGCATCAAACAAACAACTTTATTGAACAAATGACTATAATGCAAAATATGTATTAGAACAATAAAACCCAAAATAACACTTCTAAAGTGTGACTTTACTTTCAAGACTAGTTCTGGCCTAGTTGAAGTTGAAAGCAAGTATAACAAATACTAGACAATGCTAACACTAAAGAACGTAGCATTATTATTAAAGAAAGTTGTTAGAAGTGACAAAAACAAGTCTTCTTCACGCAATAACTGCTTTCACCAGTTCTATTGGTACCTCACGTAGATTATATATATAGCTAAGCTACAAGTCTAAAATATAGAACATAATTTCTGCGACTTTAACTGTTATTCCACACTAAATGGACAACTTGGCATGTTACAAAAGGGCATGCGCAATATAAAAAAAAAGTTAATAAAGAACAAAACCTACTCTATTACACCTTACTTACTAATCTAAAATTAGGAACTTTGACAAGTATAAAATATTGACAAGTAAATAAAAGTAATACCTTTCATTAGAAGAGGTGTTACAGTAGAAGGCTGTACATAGAGTTACAATGACAAAACTTGCTATACTACTTAACAACTGAACAAAATGTGACAAAAAATATTACTTTTCTTGACAAATTAACCATGTTTGTTCTCCAGAATTTTCCATGTGAATTTTCCAACATCTATATATAATACTATTGGTCCTGGCCTTCCTTATTGGTGAGTTTGCATGTGCCTTCTAAGACTTCTGAGTTGACTGAACTGCCTGCTGCACTCCTCACACTTATAAGGCTTCTCCCCTGTGTGAGTTTTCATGTGTCTTTTTAGATGACCCGGCTCACTAAACTGCTTGCTGCACTCCTCACACTTGTATGGTTTCTCTCCAGTGTGAGTCCGGATGTGAGCCTTCAGATTACCCAGTGTACTGAACTGCCTGCTGCACTTCTCACACCTGAAAGGTTTCTCCCCTGTATGGGTTCGCATGTGTCTCTTCAGATCACTCAGCTGACTGAACTGCCTGCTGCACTCCTCACATCTGTAGGGTTTCTCCCCAGTGTGAGTCCGCATGTGGTTCTTCAGATTAACCAGATGACTGAACTGCTTCCTACACTCCTCACACATGTAGGGTTTCTCCCCTGTGTGAGTCCGCATGTGTTTCTTCAGACTTCCTAGCTCACTGAACTGCCTGCTGCACTCCTCACACCTGTAAGGTTTCTCCCCTGTGTGAGTTTTAATGTGAGTCTTCAGATGACCCAGTTGACTAAACTGCCTGCTGCACTCCTCACACCTGTACGGTTTCTCCCCTGTGTGACTTCGCAAGTGACTCTTCAGACTACCCATCTCACTGAACTGTTTGCTACACTCCTCACACTTGTAGGGTTTCTCTCCTGTGTGAGTCCGCATGTGAGACTTAAGATTACCCAGCTTACTGAACTGCTTGCTGCACTCCTCACACTTGTAGGGTTTCTCCACTCTGCTCCCAGGTTGCACAGAATCATCCATGTTTGCATTTCTCCTGACGTCATTCAAACTCTGCGCTTTGCTTGCTGAAGCCATCCTCCTAGCTCTACCACAAGGTCTGTAGGGAAAAGATCATACATTAGGCAAGATATTACAACACCAACTTATATATTAGTGTCCAAGCCAAACTTTTTCCAACTCTATGTATAAATCTCCTAACAAAAATTAAGACTGACGAATAGTGAAGCCTCTCTCCAGTCTCCACTATTTTAAGTTACTAAATAGGGGTGGGTACAAAACCGTTCTTTCTTGTTGGACAGGTGCGAAAAAAACAAACCTGAAGAAAATCATTGGACCTGATTTTAGACCGATTAAAAAATGAACTGATTATACCGCCAAGCATTCATGTGTTTGGGGCTTACCATCCCCATTTGTAAGAAAGTAAACATCCCAACAAACATGGCGCACTTATTGATGCCTACGAAGTCAATACAGGTTTGCGCTACAAGAGCGAAGTAGGATACATTTTACCAAGTTGCTACAAACAAACTTAGTCTAACAGGCATTAGCTTTGTAGGCATAATGACAGAATTCTAAAACGCTAGTAAAAATAAACAAATTATTCATTGGTAGTGAAATAGACCATTGTTGTGCCCATTCACAAGTCTTTACAGACTATACTCTGGTCATCTAGGACCTGGAACGTATCTGTGCCTGGATTTTCTGTACCGGTACCCACCACTAATGAAGTCAGTTCAAACGCGCCATAATGAACACCAGATGCTAGAACGGCGGGAAGTTCCGGCCAGGGAGCGGACGGGGGAAGTTGAGGTACACTTCACAAATATAACACTGTATAAAAATACAGGTATGACTTATTTCTACACCAAAAAAACACTGTGAAATTCACTCTGAAAGGGAAATACATAAAAACAGACTTGTATTTCCACTTGCCTTTGTATAAATAACATCAAAATTCTTATCAACGGATCCTCCTAAAACCCCTCACATGCCCCCATTGTTTACGTTTTCCTCTACGTATCAGAAATTATGTTCTGACTTCTCTCACTATTTGGGTGCAAAAAACTGGAACATTTCAAACATACATTTGTATAATTCTTTCCTCTGTCTTCCAGTAGACAAAGATGAGAGTTAGACGACAAACCGGGCCGAGTGGTTTTTAATACACCTTCGTCTCCCCCTCCCCACAGAGAAGTTGCAACGCGTTCTCGAAACGCTTCAGTTTTGGAGCTTTCTGTTAACCTACAGAGCTTCTATTATCAAAATACACGAAGTAGTCTTACCTGTACAAACTTGAACACCAGTAAACTCAAATTTAAGATCCCTCGTAAAGTTCTGGAAATTATATATAAATCGTTTATCCGTCCTCTACTTGAATATGGTGGCGTAGTCTGGCACGGTTGCACTACTTTAGACTCGAATCTCATTGAACGTATACAATACGAATGTTCTTTAATTGTAGCTGGTGCCATCAGGGGGTCCTCATACTCTTCTCTACTTACTGAACTGGGATGGGAAAAACTATCCGACCGCCGACACAATCAGACTCTTATTTTATTCTATAAAATCGTTCATGGCCATACTCAACAATATTAAAATGATTTGATACCACCCTTAGTATCAGACTCTGCTTCCTATGACCTTCGTAATAAAAACGACTTTCTGTCACTAAAATGTACCACAACCCGCTATAAGAAATCGTTCATTCCCTATGCAACGTATCATTGGAACAACCTTACCCTAGCAGATCGTTCCTTACGTCTTCCTCACTTTAAGAAAAAAATGGTCAAATCCGTGCGCCCTGTCTCTGTTCCATACTTCAGCATAGGTCCTCGTTTCACTTGCGCTATTCTCACTCGTTTCCGCCTAGGTACTTATAGTTTAAACTCCAACTTGTACTCTCGCAATCTTGTTACTAGTAGTGCTTGCGCCTGTGGCCATCATTGTGAAAGTATTCATCATTATTTTTTGTACTGCCCCAACTACACCCAATACCGTATCTCCCTCCTCAGCAACTTGCATAAGCTGGTTGGATTTGCTATTAACATGGACAATCTCTCGGATAATGATTTAGTCCATTTAATGATTCGAGGGTCTGCATTTCTATCCAACTCAATTAACACAAAACTTCTACAGCATGTACAATTATTCATAAAAGAAACAAAAAGATTTGAATAAGTGAATCTCTATCCTACCAGCTTGGCCCGGAGTACCTGTCCGAATATCCACCTATACTCAAATGTATTTTCTTATGTTCTATGATTTTGTTATATGGTGTTACTTAACATTACTTTTGTTATATGCTTTGCTTGTCTGTATTTGTTTCAAGGTAGCAGAACACAGTATTAGTGGGCGAACCCCGGGGAGTATGACGCGGGTACATAAAATAGTACGGATAAACTTGTTGAAGGAGAGGTAAAAAGCCTTATTTGAGGGGCAGCCAGATATAACCTGTGCTACGTGGTCACGGAAGGTGTCGACTCTGAGACTGCATGGTTTGGATTGTGAAAGTTTTCTATTTTGTGTATAAATGCGCTCCATTACGCAACTGCCTTTCTAGCGTGAGCCGGCTGCAGTTCTGTGACCTCCGCAGAGGGGCATTTCAAAGAGGGCGTGAGAAGACGATACGCCGACAGTATTTTTTTGTTTTTTAATATATTGTGGCTTGTACCTTCAACTCAAACATATCCGATTTTGGTATTCCAAAAGTGCACCCTACTATATTTTTCATTGCGTCGAAGCTAGTCACCTTGAGGCCCTTAACTATAGAAATCCCCATAGGCCGAAAACTGTGTTCTGCTACCTTCAATGTTCTTTTGTACTCTCAGTTTGTTCCTGATGACGGCACGAAAATAAGCATGTTGAGCTTGAGTGTGTCGCCATCATGTTATGTATTTATCTGTTGCAATAAAAAAATAGAAATAAAAAAACACCAGCAGACTTGCAAAAAACGTCCGTCGGCTCACTAAAACCGCCGATGTTGACCAGATCGATCTTCGAAACGAAGAAAACTTCCAAACCCAAGCCGTTTTACCAGAAAACAGGAAGTTGCGCCTCATGACCCGGAAGTATATCATGATCGTGGGTTAAACATCATCTCCTGGTTATTCAATAGTTGTCGCGATATTGCTCAAACAGGATTTATGTAAGACATGGCATTTCTTTCTTGGAGACTGACACTGGTCATATTTTTGTTACCCCGTGTTGCTCCTTTTGGAGATTTTCAACGTGCTTGAAATTTCAGGCCTCCTTTGGAAACCAGACCTGTACCTGTAATCTCCTAGCAGATCCTACGGTGCCATATATATAATGATAGTTGTTGTTGTTGTATCAAAGATAGTATCAAAGCTTGCCAAGAAGAATAGCCGGCCAAAGGGATTCAAACGGTCACATACATACTCCCAGGCTTCACACCTCTGCTAGCTTTTGATACTGTCTAATGCTACCGTAGGATCTGCTTGGAGATAGAAAAGCGACAGAATGCTGACCAAACCAAGAAGTATTCGCCAAGCAGAGGTTCGGCTCCGGCTATTTTTGACGTGATTTTAGGCGTTTTTAACCGGCTTTCTATTTTGAACTGTTTTCTTCATGTCACGCGGGATCCCCAAGTTGGTGTGATTCCGTTTTCCGACAAAATATGGATAAAACGTATCAAAATACAGCCAAAGTCAAACATCTGCTTGGTCATCGGTTCAATGAGGTCAACTCTAAAAAGTAGAGCCATCCAGTGTATTGTGCAGTGATGCCTTCTAGCGATCTTCAGTGTATCTGCAGCCAGAAATCTGTGATCTGCTCAGCAATTAAAAACAAATATTAGGTATATAAATGGAAAGTAATGCCATATATGGAATCATGTTGTTTATTAATTTTCATAAAGATTTAAATGTATTGACTTATTGAAATAAACATACTGGTGACTCTGTATTCTTTTGTGTTTGGTAGCGTGTGTATGTATGTATGTATGTATGTTCGTATGTATGTTTGAATGTCTGTATGTATGTGTGTGTGTGTGTGTGTGTGTGTGTGTGTGTTCGTGTGTGTATGTATATTTGTATGCATGTGTGTATACATGTTTGTAAGTATATAAGTATGTATGTATGTTAGTGTGTATGTACATGCTTGTAAGTAGACGAACAGCATAACTTGAGAAGGCCTGAATGGATTGTACATGTACTGACATGTACGTACATGTTCTGACATACAACAATTGCTGCCTAAAACGTTTGACCGTTTCAAAAATCACATCTAGTTACTTGAGTAACTATTCTTGAACAGTGTATGGTTTTAGATGCATTTTTTTTCATTTTGGAGAGCAAAAATTGTTTTGTTTTAGCTTAGCTGGTTTCTGTACTTCATACTAATAAAGTCCTGTGGCTAGTGCCATACTAAATCTATTGACTTCTTCCAATGCTACAAACAAGTGTGCATCAAACAAACAACTTTATTGAACAAATGACTATAATGAAAAAAATGTAACAGAACAATAAAACCCAAAATAACACTTCTAAAGTGTGACTTCACTTTCAAGACTAGTTCTGGCCTAGTTGAAGTTGAAAGCAAGTATAACAAATACTAGACAATGCTAACACTAAAGAACGTAGCATTAAAGAAAGTTGTTAGTAGTGACAAAAACAAGTCTTCTTCACGCAATAACTGCTTTCACCAGTTCTAGTGGTACCTCACGTAGATTATATATATGGCTAAGCTACAAGCCTAAAATAGAGAACATAATTTCTGCGACTTTAACTGTTATTCCACACTAAATGGACAACTTGGCATGTTACAAAAGGGCATGCGCAATATAAAAAAAAACTTTAATAAAGAACAAAACCTACTCTATTACATCTTACGTACTAATCTAAGATTAGGAACAAGTAAATAAAAGTAATACCTTTCATTAGAAGAGGTGTTACAGTAGAAGACTGGCTAAACTACTAAACAACTAAACAAAATATGGAAAAAAAATATTACTTAACTTGACAAATTAACCATGTTTGTAGGCAATCTCCAGAATTTTCCATGTGAATTTTCCAACATCTCTATATAATACTATTGGTCCTGGCCTTTCTTATTTATGAGTCTGCATGTGCCTTTTAAGACTTCTGAACTGACTGAACTGCCTGCTGCACTCCTCACACTTATAAGGTTTCTCCCCAGTGTGACTTTTGATATGAGTCTTTAGATTACTCAGCTGACTGAACTGCCTGCTGCACTCCTCACACATATAAGGCTTCTCCCCTGTGTGAGTTTTCATGTGTCTTTTTAGATTACCTAGCACACTGAACTGCTTGCTGCACTCCTCACACTTATAAGGCTTCTCCCCTGTGTGACTCCGCATGTGGGATTTTAGAGCACCAAGCTCACTGAACTGCCTTCTGCACTCCTCACACTTGTAGGGTTTCTCCCCTACGTGAGTCCTCATGTGTCTCTTTAGATCACCCAGCTGACTGAACTGCCTGCTGCACTCCTCACACCTGTAGGGTTTTTCCCCTGTGTGAGTCCGCATATGAGTTTTTAGATCACACAGCTGACTGAACTGCCTACTGCACTCCTCACACCTGTAGGGTTTCTCCCCTGTGTGAGTCCGCATATGTTTCTGCAGACTTCCCAGCCGACTGAACTGCCTGCTGCACTCCTCACACCTGTAAGGTTTCTCCCCTGTGTGAGTCCGCATGTGTCTCTTCAGATCAAAAAGCTGACTGAACTGCCTGCTGCACTCCTCACACCTGTAGGGTTTCTCCCCTGTGTGAGTCCGCATGTGTCCCCTAAGATGACAAAGTTGACTGAACTGTTTGCTACACTCCTCACAACTGTAGGGTTTCTCCCCTGTGTGAGTTTTGATGTGAGTCTTAAGATGACCCAGCCGACTGAACTTCTTGCTGCACTTCTCACACTTGTAGGGTTTCTCCCCCGTGTGAGTCCGCATATGTCCCATTAGATGACCCAGCTGACTGAACTGCCTGCTGCACTCCTCACACTTGTACGGTTTGTCACCTGTGTGAGTCCGCATGTGCCTTTTTAGATTACTCAGCTGACTAAACTGCTTGCTGCATTCCTCACACTTGTAGCACTTCTTGTCTCTGCCGCCCTCCTCACACTTGTAAGTGCCAGGTCGCACAGAATCATCCTCTCTTGCATTTCTCCTGACGTCATCCAAACTCTGCACCTCGCTTGTTGATGCCATCCTCCTAGCTCGATCACAAGGTCTGTAGGGAATGAATTGTTGTTAGGCAACATTAATTTTTTTAGTATTTATACCAACTGGTACATTAGTGTCCTAGCCAAACTTTTTCCAACTCAATGTATACATCCCCTAAGAAAATTAAAGACTGACAAATAGTTAAGGCTCTCTCCACCATTTTAAAAATTTAAGCTACTAAATAGGGGTGTGTACAAAACAATTTTTCTTGTTGGACCGGTGCGAAAAAAAACAGACCTGAAAATAATCATTGGACCTGATTTAAGACTGAAACCAAAATTAACAGATTATACCGGCAAGCATTGATGTGTATGGGGGCTTACCATCCCAATTAGGAAAGTAAACATCCAACATGGCGGCGCTTATTGATGCCTACGAAATCAATATAAAACTTTGCTATCGTGAACCTATAACCTGTATAAACAAGAGTGAAGTATACATTTCATCAAGTTGCTACAAACAAATTTAGTCTGACAGAGGCATTAGCTTTGTTGACAGAATTCTAAAACGCCAGTAGAAATAGGATACTTCATCAAACAAATTCATTTGTTGCGAAATGGACCATTCTTTTTCCCATTCACAAGGTTTTACAGACAACTAGGTCCAGGTTCAGGTCCGGACGAGGACCTAATCATGTAGACCTGAACAGTACTTGTACCTGAATTTTCTGTACCGGTACCCACCCCTGCTAGTAGTACTACTGAACCTCCCCTAGCAGTTAGTTCAAACACGCCATAATGAACACCAGATGCTAGAACGCAAGAAAGTCCCCGCCTGGGGTCGGACGGGGGAAGTTGAGGTACACCTTACAGATGCATTCCTCTACTTATCAAAATGTTCTCTCCCTATTCTAGCTGCAGAAAACTGGAATATTTCATAAAATTATTTCATCTAAGCCATGGTCTATCTTCCATTGGTAACAGACGACAAACCCTGTGGTTCATACCTTTCTTCCCCCAAGTTGCAGTTGGTCCCCCCCCTCCCTATTCCAAAGAGGTTGCAACGCGCGTTCACGAAACGCTTCACTTTCGAGGTTTCTATCAAATCTACAGAGCTTGAAGTATCAAAATACAAGAGTTCGTCTTACCAGCACAAACTTGAACACCAGCAGACTCGCACAAAAGCGTCCGTAGACTCCCTAAAACCGCTAAATGTTGATGAGATCTTCGAGACGAAGAAAATATTTCCAGCCCACTCCGTTTTCCACAAAACAGGAAGTTGCGTCTCATAACCCGGAAGTATACCTCGACCTGACCTGGGTCAACCATCCTCCCTGGTTATCCAATAGTTGTCGCGATAACGATTAATCGGGATTTATATAAAGATTAATGCAGACACGGCCTTTATTTCTCTGAGACTAACACTGGTCATATTTCTATTCTCCTGTGTTGCTCCATTTCGTGATGGTCAAAATTGCGGACCACCTTTGGAAACCAGACCTGTACCTGTAACCGTGTCACTGGAGAAAAACGGCAGACTGCTGACCTAACTAAGAAGGAGTCTCCAAGCAGACGGCTCCAGCTATTTTTGGCGTGATTCTAGGCGTTTTTAAAGGTGTTTTCGTCATACCATGTGGGATCTATTTTGGTGAAAACTGAAACATTTCAAACATAAATTTGTATAATTCTTTCCTCTAAGATACGGTCTATATTCCAGTGAACATAGACGGCAGAAAAGTTGATTTTTTTTTTTTACCTTTGGTAAGTTCTTTGTGATCGCCCACCCCACCCCCGCCGGTCCCCCCTCCCCTGTAATGTGAAGAACGCGTTCACGGAACCACCTTGGTCTAACTTTCGAGCTTTCTGCCAAACCAAGCATATAACGTCCTTGGCCAAACCTACAGAGCTTCTAGTATCAAAATACAAGATGTCGTCTTACCTGAACAAACTTGAACACCAGCAGACTTGAGCAAAACGTCCGTCGACTCCTAAAACCGCTAAATGTTGATGAGATATTCGAAACGATGAAAGACTTTCCAAACCCACGCCGTTTTTCGGGAAAACAGGAAGTTGTCCGCCAAAATTAGTTAGTGACACTGAAGAGATCTGGAAGAAACAGGTCTTTTATACTCTAACTATGAATGAAGACAATTTCAGATGTCCAATAGGAAAGGTTTTAAGACAATTCAGACTGAAGACAATTTGGATTGCAAAGAAAACAAAGCTAAGCCAAAGTCAAGCTGAAGACAATTTGGATTTCAAAGGATAGCAAGGCTAAGACACAGTTTAATGCAAATGAGTCAATTAGCTCCTGTTGTTTTAGTTACAGGAGCTTACAGGGGCGAAATTGTCTTCATGTACTTTTTGTGATCTCAATGAGCATACAATTATAAGGATCTTTCTGTAAAGATTAATGCAGACATGACATTTCTTTCGTGGAGACTGATACTAGTCATATTTCTACGCTCCTGTGTTGCTCCTTTTGGTGATAGTCAACGTGTTTAAAATTGCAGGGTCCTTTTGAAACCAGTACCTGTGCCCCGTATCACTGAATAAAAACGGCCTCCATAGCAGGCACTCAGGGGTCCTTTTTTGGCTCATATTACTATTGCTGGTCATTTCTTTTTGTACTGGGTCAGTAATCAGCGACGGCCGACAATCAGCGACCCAGTACAAAAAGAAATGGCCAGCAAAAGTGTATTATGAGCCATAAAAAGCCCAGAGAGCCTGCTATGGAGGCTTAAACTGCTGACCTAACCAAGAAGTATCCTCAAAGCAGAGGTTTGGTTTCAGATGTTTTTGACTTGATTTTAGGCGTTTTAACCGTTTTTCTATTTTGTATCGTTTTCTTCGTGTCATGCGGGCTCCTCAAAGTTGCTGTGATTCCGTTTCCCGACAAAAACGCCTAAAACACGTCAAAACACAGCCGGAGCCAAACCTCTGTTTGGTCAGAACTGTCGTGTCTTGTGCAGTAATGCCTTCTAGCGATCTTTAGCGTATGTGCACCCGGAAATCTGGTGCTCTGCTCAGCAAATAAAAACAACTCGCGAGTATATGCAAGGATGTAACGTCCTTGGTATATGTAGCTAGAAAGTAGTGCCTTATATGGAATCATTTTGTTTTATTATTTTCATGAAGATTTAAATGTACGACTGACTTCATAAGATAAAAATGCTGGTAACACTATTCTTTTGTGTTTGGTAGCATTTGTACGTATTTCTGTATGTATGTATGTATGTGTGTATGTATGTATCGTGAGCTGATCAGAACATCGAAACGTATGCATAATGTCATTAGTAAGAAAAACTGGTTGTGTAAAAGAATTCTCCTGTATACTATAGCTATGGCTAGTGCCATACTAAATGTATCAACTTCTTGAAATGCTATCTCCAAACAAGTGTGTATTAAACAAACAACTTTATTGAACAAAACAAATGATTATAATAAAACATGAAAGAACAATAAAACCTAAACTAACACTTCTTTCTACCATATGTACTTTGTTGAGAAATTCAGGTCTAAAAAAAACAAGTAAAAAAACTTAGTTTGGATGATGAGGTTAATACGTACTGTTATCAATCCTTTGTTCTTACATCATTTCAAAACTTTTCTGACAGTTACAGACATCAATCTAAAACAGACTTGTATCTACATAAAATGTTTAACAAACACCTGCAACTAACAAACACATGCATCTACCTACATGAAATAAGCAAGTATAACAAATACCTGATAACGTTAACACTAATGTAAATGTAGATTAGTACAAGCAACCATCTTAAGATCACAAGTAATTAGTAGTGATGAAACAAGTCTTCTTCACACAATAACTGCTTTCACCAGTTCTATTGGTATAGCTAAACTACAAAACCTAAAATAGATAATAAGATATGTGTAACATTGAACAGTTGACACTAAATGGCCAACTTGCCATTGTACAAAAGGGCATGTGCAATAACAACAAAAGTTAGATAAGGAACAAAACGTACTAGATGTTAAATCTTCCTAACTAATTTGAGGTTGGGAACTTGAGATAAAAAATCAACAAGTAAATAAAATTAAAACCTTTCTTTACAATATTATTACAACAGTTCATGGAGTTACAATCAGATAGCTGGCTATACAATATCTAAACTACTAGTACTAAACAAAATTGTAAAAAATAAAATTGACAAACATACTATGTGACCAACATCTCTATTTCACACTCCTGACTCCTGATTCTTATTTCTGGGTTTGCATGTGCTGTCTAAGACTACTGAGTTCACAGAACTGTCTGCTGAACAGCTGACACTTTCTCATCTGTTGGAGTTTGTTTCTTCGATGACCCAGCCGACTGAACTGCCTGCTGCATTCCTCACCCCTCAACGGTTTCTCCCATGTCTGTAAGTCTCCATGTTTTTTCTATGACTCAACTAACTAAACCGCCTCTTACACTCCTCACACTTAACTAAGATTTATCCCCAGTGTGAGTACGCATATGTTTCTTCAGATTACCCAGTAGACTGAACTGTTTGCTACACTCCTCACACTTGTAGGGTTTCTCCCCTGTGTGAGTTCGCATGTGTCCTTTAAAATGACCCAGCTGACTGAACTGTCTGCTGCACTCCTCGCACTTGTAGGGTTTCTCTCCTGTGTGAGTTCGCATATGAGTTTTTAGAATATACAGCTGACTGAACTGCTTGCTACACTCCTCACACGTATACGATTTTTCCCCAGTGTGGGTACGCATGTGGGTCTTCAGTTCATCCGACCTGCTAAATTGCTTACTACACTCCTCACACTTGTGAGATTTCTCCCCTGTGTGAGTCAGGATGTGTCTTTTCAGACTTGCCAGCAGACTGAACTGCTTGCTGCACTCCTCACACTTGTAGGGTTTTTCCCCTGTGTGAGTTTGCATGTGTTTCTTCAGATTACCCTGGTCACTGAACTGTTTGCAACACTCCTCACACCTGTAGGGTTTCTCTCCTGTGTGAGCCCGCATGTGTTTCTTTAGTTGACCCAGGAGACTGAACTGTCTGCTACATTCTTCACAGTTATACGGTTTCTCACCTGTGTGAGTTCGCATATGGGTCTTAAGATAATGTTGATGACTAAACTGTTTGCTACACTCCTCACACCTGTAAGGTTTCTCACCTGTGTGAGTACGCATGTGTCCCTTTAGATGACCCAGCTGACTGAACTGCTTGTTACACTCCTCACACTTGTAGGGTTTCTCCCCTGTGTGAGTCCGCATATGTTTCTTTAGATCACCAAGGTCACTGAACTGCCTGCTGCACTCCTCACACCTGTAGGGTTTCTCCCCTGTGTGAGTCCGCATGTGTCTCTTCAGATGACCCAGCTCTCTGAACTGCCTGCTGCACTCCTCACACCTGTACGGTTTCTCCCCTGTGTGAGTTCGCATGTGACTCTTCAGATGGCCAGGCTCACTGAACTGCCTGCTGCACTCCTCACACCGGTACGGTTTCTCCCCTGTGTGAGTTCGCTTGTGTTTCTTTAGATGATCGAGCCTACTAAACTGCTTGCTGCACTCCTCACACTTGTAGCACTTCTTCCTTCTGCTAGTGCTCGGTTGCACAGAATCATCCTTTTTTGCACTTCTGTTGTCATCCAAACTTTGCATGTTGCTTGTTGATGCCATCCTTGTAGATCTAGTGTAGGCAAAAGATGAATTGTCATTAGACAAGAGACCACAGATTTGTAAGTACATGTACTACTACTAGTAAGGCCTCCTTCGGTCAATACTGACTACCGGTATAATCCTAATTGATATCAGCCCTACAGTGTCAGCTGTGGCTAAATATTCATATAAGAGAATGACTCTCTCTGCCACATAGGGCACATCTGTAAGCTGACTCAAGTCTTTTGAGATCTTTTCGCAGGATCCGTTTGTAAGTATACCAACGTGTACATTAGTGTGCCAGCCAAACTGTTTCCAGGGCCTACAAATTCCAATTCTTTGGCTCTGGGGCCAACATTCCCCCAGGGCCCAAGGATATTCTACAAACCCCCACCCCCCTCCCCCCGAGGTAGACCCTGATATCTCTGAAGGTAAGGCCATCTTGATTTGCCTTCATCATGAAATATACACTGTGGTCGAAATTGTTGGTATGTTTACATTGTGGGGCCCAGTATTACCCAGAATGCGGATACTCCATCAAACTGATTCATTTGGAGCTAAATGGACGATTGTTTTGCCCATTCACAAGTTTTCACAGACAACTAGGTCCCAGTTTGGCTTGGTCCAGACCTGTACCTCTGGACCTGGACTGTGTCTGTACGAGTGCCCACCCCTACCAGTAGTACTACTGAACCTCCCCGTAGAATTAGTTCAAACACGCCATAATGTACACCAGATGCTGAAGTTCCGGCCTGGGGGCGGAAAGGGGGAGTTGAGGTATATCTACAGATATAAACCGCGCCCTACATACAAGATTACAACTACGACATATTTCTACAGCAATGAACACTGTAAAATTGATTCTGAAAAAGAAATACATCAAACCAGACTTCAATTTACACATGCCATTGAATAAATAACCTCAGAATTCCTATCAAAAGATCCTCCGTAAACCCCTCACAGGCCCCCGCTGTTTACGTTTTTCTGCATTCCTCTACTTATCAGAATCATTTCTCCATTTTTTAGGTGCAGAAAACTGGAACATTTCAAACATACATTTGTATAATTCTTTCCTCTTAGCTATGGTCTATCTTCCATTGGAAA
Source organism: Branchiostoma floridae (assembly GCF_000003815.2). Lineage (NCBI taxonomy): Eukaryota > Metazoa > Chordata > Leptocardii > Amphioxiformes > Branchiostomatidae > Branchiostoma > Branchiostoma floridae. Next base: position 45,066 of record NW_023365702.1, read on the forward strand.
CAGACGACAAACCCTGTGGTTCATACCTTTGTTCCCCCAAGTTGGTTCCCCCCTCCCTATTAATCCAATGAGGTTGCAACGCGCGTTCACGACACCCTTCACTTTCGAGCTTTCTGTCAAGCCTACAGAGCTTCTAGTATCAAAATACAAGATATCGTCTTACCTGAACAAACTTGAACACCGGCAGACTTGCACGACAACGTCAGTCGGATCGCTAAAACCGCTAAATGTTGATGAACTCTTCGAGACGAAGAAAAACTTCCAAACCAGGGTTGTAGCCAGCACCCGTCCTTCAGTCCTTTGAAGGAATTTTGCAGCTGGGGACAGAAAATATATTTGCCCATTCTGTCCTCTGTAATGGACAAAAATCTATATGTAAAGTCAGTAAAGATATAAAAATTGTCTTCTTGTGTAATTTTTCACCAAAACAGATGAACAGCTTAGTCTACCAGCAAAATCCACACCTCAAAACGCAGGAAATTGGGCTTCAGAGGGTCTAGATTTCAAAATTTTTCAGGTTAGTATGCCCCCGGATCCCCTTAGGAACGTTATGCCTTCAGCTCAACTCTCTTTCTTTCGTATTTAAAATCGAGGGGACGGAAAATGATTTCAGGCTGGCTACAACCCTGTTCCAAACCCACGCCGTTTTTCCAGTTAACAGGAAGTTCCGTCTCATGACCCGGAAGTATACCATGGTCTTGGTCAACTATCATGTCCTGGTTATTCAAATGTTGTCGCGATCACGCTCAATGGGATTTTTGTTTATAAATGGTACTTTTGTCCAGATTTAACATGTTGATATATTGTTAATATACAGATTCGTTCATTACGGTAATTTATTGTTATACACATGATTGTTCATATATATATGTAGTTATAGTAGACCTTGCGAAAGTCGCTGTACTTGTGCCAATAACGATCTTTTTGTGAAAATGAAAGTAGACATGGCATTTCTTTCTTGGAGCCTGACACTGGTCATATCTTTATTCTCATGTGTTGCTCCTTTTGGTGATGATCCAGGTGCTTAAAATTGCGGCCTCCTTTGGAGACCAGACCTGTATCTGCACTGGCAGGTTGAAAATTTCGGATGTTGTGATTTAGATGAACTAGGAAGCAATTTGTCCGGTCAGCGGCCGATTCCACGGGCCGACGGGGGTGCCGGAGAGACGTCCCCTATGCCCGGTAAACATACCATTTTCGAAGAAGCATCCCCTTATAAAGGGAAGGACATCCCCATTTCAAGAGAAGTATCCCCTTGAAAGTCGATTGGTGTCCCCTTGTCTATAGGAGTGTGCACATTTGCGAGAGACATCCCCATTCGATTGGTCGGGGTGAAATTGCAGGCCTCCTTTGGAAACCAGACCTGTATCTGTGTCACTGAAGCAAAACGGCAGATTGCTGGCCTAACCAGGAAGGATTCTCCAAGAGAGGTTCGGCTCCAGCTGTTTTGACGTGGTTTGCCTTTCAGTACAGTTTCCACCTCGCTGTTGTACGCAAAACAATAACTACAATATTTTCAAGTCCTGTGGCGCACTACTATTGTTATGTCATTGAAGAAAAACCACAGACTGCTGACCTAACCAAGAAGGAATCTCCAAGCAGAGGTTCGGCTCCAGCTATTTTGACGTGATTTTAGGCCTAGGACTTTCTATTTTGTATTGTTCTACAAGCCATGCTGGATCCACAAAGTTAGTTTAATTCCTGGTCAGATCCTAATAAAACAAATAAACAAAAATATTTCTGTGTACATTTTAAGTACTAACAATCAAGGGACAGTCAAGAAGTGTCAAAATATCTGAATTGATGCATGTGTGTTTGTAATATTTGATTAAACTGACTTTTAGTGAATATTTGATGTTGTGATCTTCTCAAGACTTTTGTATCAAGCTCCATTTATCGTTATAACGTTAGATATAGATTCAGAGTCAGTGTAGCAGCACCCAATTTCTTTTAACCAAACGTTTTATTTGCAAAATTCAACAAGTAAAGAACTATCATACACCTGAAAACTGTTATCCATCGTTGTAAAAAGAAAATTTATGCACTTGAATGAGAAAGAAACCACATTTTGACACAATGAAAAATACATCAGAAGTTTAAAAAGTGAATACTAAAACCTCTATTTATGTTACACGATGGGACAACCATGAAAGCTTAATGAGAAGTCTACTCAAAAGAGCAGGAGTTTCGCTACTAACACTGACAGAAGTGACGGTAACACTACGGTAGGCACCACGTTGACCCCGCTGTTGACGCCCTGCAGGTCACATGGCGGGAGTTTGGGCGTGGTCGGTTTGGGCGTGGTCGGCTCCATCTCCATCATACACCCGAACCAGTACTGCGCGGTGGACTTCGGGTAACCGGGGTCCACACTGAAGGTCGTGTCGTTGAAACGCCAATACTGGCTGCCCTGTAGTACGGAAAATATCCAATGTTATATGATAACGTTCACACCAGTACTGGCTGCCCTGTAGTACGGAAAATATCCAATGTTATATGATAACGCCAGTACTGGCTGCCCTGTATGTTCGGAAAATATCCAATGTTATATGATAACGTTCACACCAGTACTGGCTGCCCTGTAGTACGGAAAATATCCAATGTTATATGATAACGCCAGTACTGGCTGCCCTGTAGTTCGGAAAATATCCAATGTTAGATGATAACGCCAGTACTGGCAGCCCTGTAGTTCGGAAAATATCCAATGTTAGATGATAACGCCAGTACTGGCAGCCCTGTAGTATGGAAAATATCCAATGTTATATGATAACGCCAGTACTGGCTGCCCTGTAGTTCGGAAAATATCCAATGTTATATGATAACGTTCACACCAGTACTGGCAGCCCTGTAGTACGGAAATATCCAATGTTATATGATAACGCCAGCAATGGCTGCCCTGTAGTACGGAAAATATCCAATATTATATGATAACGCCAGTAATGGCTGCCCTGTAGTATGGAAAATATCCAATGTTATATGATAACGCAATGTACTGGCTGCCCTGTAGTACGAAAAATATCCCATGTTATATGATAACGCAATGTACTGGCTGCCCTGTAGTACGGAAAATATCCAATGTTATATGATAACGCAATGTACTGGCTGCCCTGTAGTACGGAAAATATCCAATGTTATATGATAACGCCAGTACTGGCTGCCCTGTAGCACGGAAAATATCCAATGTTATATGATAACGCCAGTACTGACTGCCCTGTAGTACGGAATATATCCAATGTTATATGAATGAATGACTTTATTGCTCAACAATTGCACAGGGTACAATGTATGGCAATCAATAACAACTAATAGCTATACATTTAGGATATTTAACATTCGGTGATCAAGACAATATTGGGAAGACCTCTATACTAACGTTTTTTAGGGTGGCGGTGTTATGGCACCTGGTGGAATTATGATAGTCGATGTTACATGTGCAAGTTAAGTTAGTTTTTTTTTTTTTTTTTTACACAGTACCAACATTAGGTCACTGTCGATTCTCACGGAAGAACAATACAAAATGTGGTATTCTTTAACTTGATACTCTGGCCTTAAAAAAACAGAACGGTTGTCTAACCTTGAAGAAGTATGTCCTCCCGTTGAGCCACTGCATTACCGTGTCCACGCCATCCGCGGGCACACCGTTCCACACCGACAGGTCACGTGGGTAGCCCCTGTCCACCCCCGTCCCGGCCCTGTACCGGTAGTATTGGTCATCTGCGCAAAGAGGAAATAAATGTTTGAATTGTCTTGTAAATTCACCTTAGCAACCCTGAGCATCTCCACACGTTTTTCATAAGAAGTAGAAAAGACAAGCTTCAAGCATTAACATCGACCATCATAATTCCACCAGGTGTCATAATACCGCCACCTCAAAAACGTTAGTATAGAGGTCTTTCCAAGATTGTCTTGAACACCGAATGTTAAATATCCTAAATGTAATACAATTCAGATATTTACGTGTTAAAGACAATCTTGAGAAGGCCTCTATAACAACGTTTTTGAGGTGGCGGTATAATGGGCCTGGTGTAATTATGCGAATGTATGTTAACCGTTTTTTAACTGTTGCAAACTAGTTATTCATATTTTGACAAAATGATGAAGGCTTATGCAATGGGACTTTGTTATTGTCAGTCCTGTGGAAGACAACGGGACATTCGATTCATGATTCTGTGGATGAGAGGTTCTATACAGATGGCATTTGCCACCATGTAATTCTCAAAGTTCCTTCCCGCGCCTGATGGCGCATAGGGCGGTGCCCATCTCCGTTTCATTAGCCCATGGCCACACAACTTTGTGCAATCACTACAGCAGGGGGCTAGTCCACTGGTACTGGCGTGTGTTCAACTTCCATACTCTTTCCCGAATGCTGAGTGCTAAGCAGAGAAAACAGCATGTACCATTTTTTAAGTCTTTTAAGACTCGGCCGGGGATCGAACTCACGACCTACCGAATGCAAGGCGAACACTCTACCCACTTGGCCATTGCACCGGTCAAAAATGTAAACTCTATAGCTCTCATTAAAGAATGCTCACCTGCCGTTTCCAGACCAGATGTAGGCGGTGTCGACGTCGCTAGGAACGCCTTTATTCGTGGGTTAACCTATATCCGATGTTTATAGAAAAAAGGTATTTCGTGATAGCAAGTCGACATACGGTGGTTTCAAACCGTATATTGAATATCTTGCAATTTGAAACCACCATTGCATCAGTTGACTTGATATCACTAATCAAATTTTTTTTTAACAACGGATATAGGTTACCCCACGAATAAAGGTGAACTAGCGTTAAACTCTAGCTATCATTAAAGATGAGGGACGGCCCTAGCCGAAGCTAGGTACTCATTTTCACCTGAGTAAAGTGAGGAAAGCCGTGTAAAGTGCCTTTCCCAAGGGCACAGGATCGGTGACACGGCAGCTGGATTCGAACCCGCAACCTCTCGGTCACGGGCCGAACGCGGTCCCACTAGCTCTCATTAAAGATGCTCACCTTTGGTAAAGTAGAGCCTGCCGTTTCCAGACCAGATGTAGGCGCTGTCGATGTCGCTAGGAACGCCTCCCCACTGGCTCATGGGGCGGGGGTAGCCGGTGTCCAGCTGGGTGTTGGTGTAACGCCAGTACTGGTCACCCTGGAGAAGTGCATTGGAATCAGTCAGTTGGTAACCTGGAATCCAGTCTGCCGTGGATTGGCCAGGCTACCTTCGGGACAGGAAGGTCTTTCCACCGCCGGGATAATCTTTCACACCCGGTAGGAGTTTTGCACGGTGGGAGTTAAATTTGCCATCCACGGGCCTATTAATTAACTCCCACTGGGCAAAGTCCTACCGGGAAAATGCTACCGGGTGTGAATGATGACACCAGCGGATCAGAGCTGCACTGGCCCCGTAGAGAGCCTACACTAACTACGGTAGGCCGTGCCACAACTAGACTGGATTCCAGGTTAGTCAGTTGGTTGAAAAGACTAAAACTCAAATAATGTTATGATTTGAAAGTCATGCACTGATATCGACGGAGATGGACATGTACAAACACAAACAGCCCTTTTCTTTTCATCTTACTTGCTCAAAAAGAATCACATGTATTCACCTTATAGAAGTAGAGTTTCTTGTTGGCTCTGTAGTACATGGCGGCATCCAGGTCCCCGGGAAGCTCGCCCCACACGTCAGAAATAAGCTTAGGATAGCCGGCAACCATCCCGGTGGAGCTCAGCTCCCAGAAGTATAGTATGGTTTATTTCTTCTTCAACACTTTACACGGTACAGAATGGCAGGGCCATGGCCCTGAATTGCACTGTCGTGTTACATTTATTAAAATCGAAGACATTTATCAAAAACGATGTTCGTACATCAGCGAATATTGCACGTTAGCGAATATTGCACATAGTATTTACATATATTGCACACAGTTGCTTAACAGTTGCTTGACAGTGACAAATTTGGCTAAAAATACAACAAATTTGATTTCGAAGGTGATGGGTAGCTAGTCAAAGATCGCTTATAAAACAGATTGTCACATCTAGAGCGCAGATTCAGGTATTTACATGTTCAGCATGCGCACCATGTAGGGTATAGCACTCGATCTGTATCTTTCCGTTCTACAATGAACAGTGTCGAGTTTGTGTGATGAACGAGTCATCCTGCCACTGATATCCACACGTGAGAGTGGTAGTAGGTGTCTGTACAGCTTCGACTGTTCAAGTGATTTCGCGAAGTTAACAGTTAATTGTTCACGACGTGACTTGAGTGTAGGTAGGCCCAGCCGAATACATGCTTTGGAGTAGGATGTGTAGTTGGTGCCCAAGATGATTCGAAGTGCTCGGCGTTGGACGTTCTCGATTTTGTTGCTGAGAGTTGCGGGTAGTCCGGAGTGCCAAACGGGCGACGCATACTCCAGAATCGGGCGGATATAACAGGTGTAAACCGTAACTAGATCATCAGCAGGAACGCGGAAGTGCTTCAGTTTGATGAGTAAGTACAGACGTTGGCATGACTTCGTGCACATGGAGTCCACGTGCGTATTCCATTTCAAGTCTTCTTGGAGGTGAAGACCCAAAATCTTCATGACTTTCACATGTTGAAGTTCAATGTTACTTATCATGAGTGGTGGTGGCACGAACGATGTCTTACTAAACTGGATGTGAAGGACGTTGCATTTGCGAGGGTGTAACACCATGTCGCTTTCACGGGACCAGTTCTCCAGATCCGAAAGGTCTTCTTGGAGCTTTGTTGACACTACAGTCGGATTTCTGACTTCTAGGAAGTTGAGGTCGTCAACAAACTTCCACCGCCTAGATGCAGCTAGGGTTGCGGCGCTGTTGATGTAGACTATAAATATCAATGGTCCGAGGAGAGTACCTTGAGGTAGGCCACAGGTAACGGTGATGTTCTCGGAAAGCGCACCGTGGTACCGAACTGCCTGTTGTCTGTTTCTGAGAAAGTCGACTATCCAGCATGTAAGCGAGGGTCTCAAGCCTAGGTCGATCAGACGTTGGATGGCAACGTTGTGGTTCACGCGATCAAACGCTTTACTAAAATCTGTTGATACTAAGGAGCACAGTATACCTGTCTTGTCAGTAGCCTTGAAGATCTCGTTGGTAAGGTCCAAAAGACAGTGTGTTGTTGACCTGCCTTTTAAACACCCAAATTGCTTCGGGTCGAGTTGGGGAAGGATATCAGATAGAGCCCACTGTGCAATGAAACTCTCAGCGACTTTGCTCAACAAAGATGTCAAGGAAATAGGACGGAGTTCACCGATGGTCGGAGGCTTGGTCTTTGGGATGGGGACGACAACAGCTGATTTCCACTCTTCCGGTACCATGCCTTGGCTGAGCGATGTGTTAAGAATGTCTGAGAATGGGCGGCTCAGTTCATATGCAAATTCCTTAATGATTTTACCTGAGATCAGATCAGGTCCGGCTGCTTTTCGAGTTTTGACACTCTGTAGCTTCCGATAAACCTCCCAAGGTTGCACAACCGGCGGCGGGAGTGATGGCAGGTAGGAAGGAAGCGTTGATGGATCTAGTGGTGGCAGAGAGGTAGTCACAGAGGATAACGAGCTGTTAATTGTATTTGCTATCCCCACAGTGTCACTGGGCGCTACGTCACTGACGTGGATGACAGGTTCCGCTCTTCTTGAGTTAGCCATGGTTTTGATTTGTTGGTGCCAACGAGCAGGGTCTTCTTTCTTAAGGTCTTTAATCTTCTTGTTGAAGTATGTTGCTTTGGCGGTCGAGATCACACGCTGGACTTTGTTTCTAAGATGTTTCCAAGACTTAACGTCATCATTAGCAAAGGCCTGTTGACGTTGGTGAATCAGGGTTTTGATAGCAGGTGTGATCCAAGGTTTGTCCTGGTGGTGAAGGCGAATATGTTTTAATGGAAAGAAGTGATTTAGTTGGGCTTGAAGGGTGGTGTATAATGCCCGAGACTTGTCCACTGCAGTGCGGGCGGAGAACACTTCGATCCAATCGTGGGAAGTAATCCATTGCCCAAAACAGCGAAGATCGGAATCCCGTAAGGGTCGACATGAGCGTTTGGTCGTCTTGTTGACTGGCACACACGTTGGTTTGGGTTGTAATGTAACAACGCTATGATCGCTTGAAGCGAGGGGGTCGGAACACAGAGGGGGTGAGTAGTGAGGCTTAAGGTTGGTGATAAGAAAGTCGAGGGTGGCTTGGCCACGAGTGGGACGATTTACAAGCTGTCGTAAATTGTGGGTGGAGCACAGTTTACTGACGTCCACGTGGTTGAAGTCACCACCAATGATAACTCCCACGTCAGGGTGGATCACACGGAGGGAGTCTACAGCATCCACCAGGTGCTCGATTAGTAGGTCGCTATGTGCACAGTTTGGAGGTGAGTACGCTGCACATACCGCCAGGCACGAGACACTACGCGGTAGTCGGTGGGGTCGGATTTTAACCCAGATACATTCAAGCTCATTGGGGACCTGCATGTCAAGGGCACTAGCTGGGAGGTCGTCTCTGACGTAGATTGCCACTCCGCCACCCTGGCGTCCTTCCCTAGGCTGGGAAAAAGTTGAGTAGCCCTGAATATCTGTCATCTCGGCCGGGGATGTTGTTTTGAACCAAGTCTCGGTTACCAGAGCTATTCCAGTTTCTGAAGAAGACAGCCGAAGTTCAAACTCGTCAAGTTTGTTGCATAGGGACCGCGCATTGCACAGAAGCAAGGGAGGTAAGGGGTGGGTTTTACTCTTGGTTGGTGTAGGTTGATGGTCGGTTTGTTTAGCATCCACACCAGACAGGGGAATCCGCGTCAAGATACGGGCGGTGCGTGGTTGACATGGAAACGTGGGTGCGTCGTTGTTTGTAAACACGGTGTGATGGAATTCAATGAAGGCTTCACCTGGTAATTTGCGTACGAGTTGGTTCGATGGGAGCACATCAACTTCCTCAGATGTACACAGGGAGTTGCCAACTGATTTGCATGTGTATGCATCACCAAGAGACGGGTTAAATATGGACGACTGGCATCTAGTAATCAAGGGTCTGTTACCGATAATGGTGGGAATCTTGCGTGCGTGTCGTTTCCCTGCTTTAGATCCTCTTGCTCTGCTCCTGTATCTCCAGACCCCCAAACGCAGTAGATGGTCCTTTAGATCAGGGCAGGGCGGCAGGTAGTTCCCTGTCGGCAAGAAGTTTGTTTGTTTATTGATTCGCACAACAAAGTGAGATCGTCATGTCACAACTTCTTTTTATTGCTTCTGTACGTAAAGTTGTCTCACAACCTGGAACCTGTGAAATCAGCGACAACATCTCACCGCTGTACCTTCCTCCCGGCTACAACAAAACTCTGGGACTCACTGCCTCAGCACATA